>NC_135433.1:5161670-5319170 GCF_051991255.1 Vanacampus margaritifer
TAGCATACGGTGCTGCCTCTGTCTGTTTCCTCAGTTTCAAGATATTGACAAAATAAATGTGTTCAAGAAATAAAAAATAAAAAAATCATCTTTTTTCCTCAGGAAATTGTGAAGAATGCATTTTGTTTTTGTTTTTTGCCATTAGGACAGATAACATGACACAAAGTGCACCTGTCGTTTTGTCACTTGAGCCTTTTAGACAATGCCTGCGAGCTTTAAGCTGTACACTTTCAGCACTCTAATCCCCACCATTCTAATGACGGCTACTTTGATAAATTATTATTTTATTTGTATTTTTTTACTTGATTTTCACGCACGCGCAAGCACAACGTGCACTTTGCTTTATTCTTTTTGGGGTCTCTGTTATCATGTTTTGCAGCTTTCGCTCTGCAATGCACACACAACTTTTAAAACTGTACCGTGAACGTCAGCTGCACAGATGTCATGTCTGATGAATCGGGTGAGAGCGTTGGCGTCCTCAAGGTAAATACAACCAGGGAATGCAAAAGTGTAGTATATGTCACATTGTTAATAACGACTATAGCCAGAGTAGCTGACAGTACCCAGCAGGAATCAGTTCAAGTGGGGATTAAAAGCAGAGCTGTCACTTTTGAAGTCGCTCTCTCATGTTTGAGCAAACACATGTGCTTCTCTGCTGTCGCCTGCAAGAATGTTCGTGTGCTCGTGCTCTTTTTTTTTTTTTTTTAAAGGAATATAACACTCTATAATATCAAATAGTTATAAGTAATATAATCAAATACAAGTAAAGAATTAAACAGTTCAAACGGGGAGCAGTGTAGAAGAAGACATTCAAAACTACTGCAAGTGACAGTAACGGTAATTAGTCCTTTTTTTGTAGAGGATAAAGAATATATTTTTATGAGTATTGATATATTTTCGGACTACTTGTGTGAGTGAACTACTTGTGTTCAAATATCTGTCACTAAAAAGTGTTTTTGCCACATAGATGCTATTCTTTAGCCCATATATGGCATTTCCTGTTGTGTTAGCATTAAGCTAAGATGCTCAAAAAGAAAAAAAAGTTTGCTTCAAATTAGGAATGTTTTCCCACTTTTTTTTAGGCCGATGCCAGTATGAGTATTCACTCTTTTGAGTACTTACCGATACAAAGTCCCGATACCGCTAGTACTTTTGATATTTAAAATTTCAATTAACACAATGACTAAATATTGCAAACAAAACGTTACTTTCTGACACAGATGATGATGTGTGAAACTGGCGCCAACGACTGCCAAAGAGGACTTACTCGATATCAGATTTGCTTTACCTTAAGCATCGGTGGCTGGTATCAGCAGTCTCCGATATCGTTAAAAATATGGCTGGTATTGGTATTTACTCATCTTGGTTTATTTTTTTATGTTTCATTTAATTGTGAACTTTAACTCATTTGCTCTCAAAAACGTTCTATTTTAAATATTGCCATGGTCCAAAAACATATTTATACGTTTTTTCAAATTTATTTAAGCAAGGGCATACAGAAAGAAGGCTTTAATGCAGCCTCTGAACTAAAGAGGACGATTGAAGCAATGGTAGTTATTACAAAAACGGCCAGCAGATGGCAGCAGAGTATAAGAGATGAACCAGGGTCATGTTGCAAAACAGATTCGTAAATAATGATGAAACTTAGCTATATTTTAATGCTAATTGCTACGAAACGGATGATGAAAGAAGAGACCCTAATCTTTCTTTTGGTAGGTTGCATGTTTTTATAGCAATAGAACACAATGTCCTGTGGGCCTTGCAAAATCAGTCAAAATCCAATAAAGTGAGGTTGGTTGCTTCAGTGAAAATGGCTGGGAGTGAATGAGTTAATTAGGAGTTGCAAATAAACAGCTTGAAGCCTCTTTTTTTGAAGATTTTTTCTGCCAAGTTGTTGCTCTTGTATAGCACTCTTCATGTCGCAAATGTTTGCTCGTAAGTCAAAGCGGAAATCTGCCGAATGACAGCTTGTGTCGCCAAAAAGTCGCTTGTATCTCAAGGCACCACTGCAATAGAATTTGGACCAATTATGTGAGATTGGCACAGCAAAAGTCCAAAGAGATTTGATAGGCAAAGAACTGGACATGCGTACGCCTGCCGCGTGTCTGTTTACATCAATTATCCTCAGCAAGTAATCCAATTAATTTTGTCAGACAATCAGAAAAGACACGCCATTCATATGCTTCCATTTTCTCTGTTCTCCGGGAGCCGCAACGCCGCCGCCCCCTCCCTCCCTCTCTGAAATGAGCGTTTTAAAAGACAATGGCTGTGGACTCTTTTGAAGTCAGCTGCCACGCATCCTTGCAAAACAACTCGAGAACTTGGCCTGACAAAGCTGTCGCTGTTTAGCCACTGAAAATTGCAGCCCGTGGAGAGGGAATAACAAAACAATTTGATCTTTAACTTCAGCGGCGTGGATCTGGGATTGAATTTTTTTTTTTAAATCAATCATGTTATTTCTTTGATGTTGTTGTTATGACTTTCAGCCTCTCGCCACAGGGAGTCACCCGCATCATTTATTTGGCCATGTTTTTTTTTTTTTTATGCTGGATGTGCTCCTTGAAGAAAGCCATCCATTTTTTACATATAAAAGGTTGAAGGTGATCCAATAGATATTGCTCAAAATCTACAGGCACAAATAACTGAATTCCAACTAGAAATTTTGGGGCTGTTGTTGGAGTCAACATTGGGGGCTAAACCAAACAATTACAACTGAGGACCACGGGAAAGTCATGAAAACAAATACGAAATGACGAGGGGTGCGATCATTTTAAATGTTTTGAGCAGCAGTGTTGGTTGGGTGTTACCTTGGCTTCCAAAAATAACTCTTAGGGTCCTATTTTCATAGATAGGCGCTCGGCGTAATAACCGGTGCATTTCAAGTCTAGTTGATCTTGTTTGGGATTTTGGTAGACTGTGCTCCACCATGCTGGGCAGACCTATGACATTTTCTATGACATGCTCCCGGCGCACCTGACACTTTGGTGACAGAAAGTAGACGAGACCTTAGACTGTGAAACCGGGTCTAAGTTGTGGCGCAGGTGGTGTAATGTCATTTTTGGTGGATTTGATTCAGATGCAGGCAGACAGATTCTGCGCTCTGCTGATGTGTAGTGGATGTCATCGTTTTTCATCGATAAATATGACATTATGTCACATGCAGATGCACGGTCGGGAGTAGAAGGCAAGGGCTCACTTTGCAGCGGCCAACATTACATCATCCATAAACCGCAATTAATGAGTTATTTTCACATCATTTTTCTTATCTAGTTCAATTTGACTTTTTATTCATTTATCATTCTACAACAAGTTACTACTTAATAATTACTCGTAACACTATTACTAGTATCACCATGTAATATCCAAACATCACGATACGATATTGTGGGGACGTTCGCGATAATAATTAAAAAAAAGTCTCAATATTATTAAAAAATTAGCGCATACAAAAAATAAATAAATGTGCTTTTGTACATAACAGCAATGCATGTAAAGCACCTACAATCTCTAATAACACTTAACTCTTTCACTGCCAGACGTTTTCAGAAACGGGTTGTCGCCAGTGCCAGCCGATTTAAGCATTTTGAGTGATCTTTCAAGGTCCACAGAAAATGTTGTGTTTGGACTATGGAAACACACATACTACCAAATGAAAGATTGGACTCTCAGCTTTTATCAGAAAAAAAAGTTTGTTTCTACCTTATTCCGTTCTTCAGTAATCAACAATAGAAAATGGTTACTTTCACCGAAATTCTCTGTTTTGAAACAAAAAACGGAGAAAAAGAGCTTTTTGTGAAACGATGTTATTTCATGCACTCTAGTGAATTGTACACTTCTTTTTGTCCATGAATGATGCCACAAACACCTAAATAGTGCTTTACTTCTGTAAAACGCTTTCACCAACAATGAAAAAGTGTTTTTTGATTGCAAAATACGTTTATTTCCATTCAACAGTGTAACAATTTGACAAAACAATTTCGCAAACTATTTACAAATGTGTGCAACTGTGGTACTACTTACAATTATGTGGATGTTTCAAATACAGTTTTTCCTTTTGTAACGCTCTCCTGCGTGCAAGGAGACGCCAGGACTCGCACAACAGTTTACTTTCACTTTCGCATTGGTCCGTTTTGCGTGCAAACGTTACACTTTCTTGACGGGCTTTTTTTCCGGGGAATAAAAAGCAAGTAGTAGACTGTACACACTTCCTCCGATGAATATGCATTGGACTCGGGGCACTCTCCGTCGTCCGATCGAACGTCCGCCTGTGCGTGCTCGGTTGCGTTCCGCGTTACGACACCGTCATAGCCGCCGCGTCAGCGGTTCCAATTTCGCCGTCAAGCTCGGATTCACCTTCATCATCATCGATGATGATCATCGTCGTCATCAATGTACTATTTTAGCGTTGGTCGATGCCTTTCGTCTTGTAAGTGTAGAGCTGCTTGCAAACGCTCGCCATTGCCCGTTCCCTCCTCCATCTAGCTCCATCTAACGTCTTCTACTGCCGCGTCAATGCTTCCCAACCACGGAGTCACCACCCTCATCTTCATCATCGATGATGATCATCGTCGTCAACAATATGCTCTTTCAGCGATGCTTTTGGTCTTTCAAAAAAACGTCTCGGGTGTGAGCTCCTCGCGACCGGCCGCCATTTTTCCTTTGTCTTCCATTCTCATCTCCTGCTCGACGCTCTAGCTCCGCCTCTACTGACGCCCACCCGATCTTGTCAAAAGAGAGTCATCGCTGCCCTCTAGGGGCCAAAAATAGTCATTAGGCACAACAGACCGGCTGGAAACCTTCACCACAGCTCCGGAAGCCTTGCCCGCACCCGTTTCAAAAAAATTTTTTAAAAAAATTGGATGACGTCTTTAGACGTCATTGGCAGTGCTCCGTAGGTTTTTACTTGACGTCTATAAACGTCAATGGCAGTGAAAGAGTTAATATTGAGGTACTTACTTGCTAATGCACGCACACATTGAGTTCCTCCACATATTGAGTCGGTTCACAAACATATTACGTTCCCCTTCATCTGACCATTGGTGTGGATTTTAAACATAGAAGGGCCAAAACATACCTAATGAAAATTTAACTGCACTAAAAAAATTGCCACCAGAATGTGCTAGAACTGCACATATGGAAATCAACCTGACTTTTTAACAGATGTGCTACTTTTAATATCGTGACATGACGACGACGATATTGTGGCAGTTTTAATATGGCGATATCACGATATCGACTTTGTAATTTTTACATAATTCATCCTTTAATTTCCTTCATAAGCATTCAACTTAGCATTTAGCTTTCATTCATTTATCATTCAACTTCAATTAATTTGTAATTTTCACATAGTTTATCTTTCAATTTAGTTGAAAAGCATTCAGCTTAGCATTTAGCTATTAGCATTCAGCTTTCAGCATTCCCACACAATTTTTGCAAAAATTTGCAATTAGTCTAGTTATTAAAGCATTTTATCTCCTCACCTCTTTTTTTTTTTTTTTTTACAAAAGAAACAAAATTCCACCAATGTGCATAGCAAGCTACTTGACTTGCGATGAGCACGAAAATGGAAAGAACACTGACGAAGAATGTGAATGTGAAAACCCGTGGCAGCAATTTGACTAAACCTAAAACTGGGTTGGTTAATTCATTCACTGCCATTGACGGCTATAGACGTCAAAAATTCATTTAAACTATTTCTATTAGTTTAACATTTTTTTCCACTTCTGTTAACAAGAGTATGAAAACCCAGAATTCTTTTTATTGTACATTTAGAACAGATATAAAATTTAGGATTAATCGTGAGTTAACTAGTGAAGTCATGCAATAAATTACAATTAAAAAAAATTCATTGCCTGACCCCTCTAATTTTTAACAATCTTTTCTTTCTTTTTTTCCAAAAAAAGATTATTAAAAAAATGTCTAGGTTTTCATACTCTTGTTAACAAAAGTCGAAAAAAAAAATTTTGGGACGTTTTTAGGCGTCACTGGCAGTGAATCAGTTCAAATGCAGTCAGAAGCAAAAAAAAAAAAAAAAGCAAGGCCACTGCTTAGATAATTCCACGCAGATGGGTCGGGATGCGCTTAGCATTTTAACATGTTATGTAACTAAGTGCTGTGAATCTCCCCAGGACTTGGACATATGGCCATGTTTTTCCATATATGGACAACCGGCAAACTTAATTAAAAATAATAATCAAATTCAGGCAAATGTGTGCAGTATGTCCACTTGCAAGGTTTTGTCCTCATAATACTTTTATTTGTAACTTTTCAGGTTATTTTCTGGAGTTGCTGAACAGCTCTGCCGTCACCCTACATGAGACGTTCACGTCCACCTGGAGGTCTTTCTACTCCCAGAATTCCCCCGTCTTCGCCGATCTCTACACCGATTTGAGGCACTACTACCGAGGATCCAACGTCAACCTGGAAGAAGCTCTCAACGAATTCTGGGCAAGGCTTCTCGAGAGACTGTTCTTCCACGCTAACAAGCAGTATTCCATCGGTAAACGCCACGAACGGACTTGCGCTGTCACTCGACTAAAATGAAAATTCTTTCATTGAGATGGATGGGAATGTTTTTTTGTTGACTGCAGGGGACGACTACCTGGAATGTGTGTCCAAACAGCTGGAGACTCTTCACCCTTTCGGAGAGGGGCCCCGTGACCTCAAGATGAAGGTCACGCGCACGTTTGTGGCCGCTCGGTCTTTTGTTCAGGGACTGGTCGTCAGTGGAGAGGTGGTCCGCAAAGTGTCTCAGGTAATGCTTCCGTTCTTGTCCTTATGCTGCATTCGAGGACGGTCGGATTTATCCCAGTTGGCTTTTCCCGGTTCTGACTTGAAAGCGTTTGAGGCGAAAGTAAACAACCAAAATGGCCGATAATGATAAATATATTTTTTTTATTTTTGGTGCTCATAACTCATTTTGACTTTCAGCAAACTTTCAACTTGCTTCAAAAATTCATGACTCCCGGGGTAATTATCGTCTGATTCCACATTACTTACAGCATTTACACAATTTAACGTTATATAGCAACTTTTTCCCATTCATTTTCTTTACTTCTTTTTTTTTCTTTTTTTCTGGAGAGCTCAGTATTGTTCATTCTGTAATTTTACCGATTTGACATATCATCATCATTGCTCTCCCTTTTTTAATTTTTTTTTTATTTTTTTTATTTTTTAATCTTTTTTTTTTGTGTGTGTGCGTGCGTGTGAGTGTGTGTGTATTCATTAGTTCACCTAAAACCTATCAAAAAATCCCATACCGTTCACCTAAACCGAACACTTCCAGCCAGAGTCGTGAGGCCGTCAGGAGACCCGAGGAAGGACCTAAGAAAGGAAAGTGAAATCCAGCACCGACCAGACATTTCCCAATCATTTTCAATGGGATTGACAACTAACTTATCATCATTACCAGGTGTCTGATACCGCTCAGCAGCACACTTGGTTAAGTGCAATGTCCAGTAACCAGGACGTCATAATTTCATAATTTATCCCTCAATTTACTTCATAAGCATTCCACATGCATTCAAATCTTAGCATTAAGCTATTAACATTCAGCATTCCCCCGCAATTTCTCCAGAAATTGCCCATAGTCTCGTTTCATAAGCATTCCTTACAGTTCAGTAGTTTACCACATATATAGCGGCATACTGTCACGTAAAATTATGTTGAATATTTCCAAATGAATCTAGTTTTATACTCGAGTAAATTGTGTTTTAACATTCACTGTCTGTGTTTCCAAAGGGGTCGCCATTGTAGAGTGACGTCACATTGTAGTCCGTGATTTCCGAGTTCTAGGCGGCGTTCCCGTACACACTTCCTGGTGTGAAGTCTGAAAAGTCCCACTTTCCTCGAATGCAGCATTATATACCTTCATTTCCTCTTTGGTTTCATGCACCTTTAAGTGGTATTTCTTGGACCCCCTGGTGCCTTAACAGATTCCCCCTAAAGATAAACTGCGATCATTATTATTGCCCTGTTTTCCTACCGTGCATACCGCCTCATTTTTATTGTCGTCGGTGAAATGACTCCCAGCCCCATAAAGCTTTTACTGATGTCTAATCTCTACCGCAGCTGATATTTTCTGTTATTTACGCGTTGCAGCATCAATCTTAATGTCTCCATAATGCAATCACTTGAGCTTCTTGTGAGAAAATTGAAAACTGGCGGGGACCGAACAGGGCCACAAAACCCCGGAATACAGACCTATTTAATTCATGTTGTTTTATTTCCTTTCTACTACTTTTCCTGTTGAGGATCACGAGTGAGTTGGCCAGCTTTGGATGAAAGAGTTCTATGTTTTTTTCATATAGTAGGCCACACACATTGTTAATACTTTTGATACATAAAATAAATAATAAAGAATGACAGATCATTTTAAGAAAGACCTACATATCTTAATGTAGCATTCTTTCTAAAAATTACATGAAATTAATGGAAATCTTCTCTTTTAATTTCTAGTTCCTGATAGTAAAATGGCGATTATACCTTGAAATGTATTACCTTTCCTGGGTGAGTACCAATACCTGGTATCGGCGTTCACCCATCTAGTGCTGTCACTATCGAATATTTTTAGAATCGATTCATCTATCAATTATTCAATCGATTCATTTTAATTTTGCATTAACTCTTTGACTGCCAGACGTTTTCAGAAACGGGTTGTCGCCAGTGCCAGCCGATTTAAGCATTTTGACTGATCTTTCAAGTTCCACAGAAAATGTTGTGTTTGGACTATGGAAACGCGCATACTACCAAATAAAAGATTGGACTCTCATCTTTCATCAGAAAGAAAAAAGTTTGTTTCTACCTTATTCCGTTCTTCAGTAATCAACAATAGAAAATGGTTACTTTCACCGAAATTCTCTGTTTTGAAACAAAAAACGGAGAAAAAGAGCTTTTTGTGAAACGATGTTATTTCATGCACTCTAGTGAATTGTACACTTCTTTTTGTCCATGAATGATGCCACAAACACCTAAACAGTGCTTTACTTCTGTAAAACACTATCACCAACAATGAAAAAGTGGTTTTAGATTGCAAAATACGTTTATTTCCATTCAACAGTGTAACAATTTGACAAAACAATTTCGCAAACTATTTACAAATGTGTGCAACTGTGGTACTATTTAGAATTATGTGGATGTTTCAAATACAGCTTTTCTTTTTGTAATGCTCTCCTGCGTGCAAGGAGAGGGAGCAGGGTTTGCACAACAGATTACTTTCACTTTCCATTGTCCGTTTCGCGTGCAGACGGCCTTTTTTTCCGGGGAATAGCAAGTAGCAGACTGTACCCACTCCTACGATGGATATGCATTGGACTCGGGGCACTCTTCGTCGTCCGATTGAACGTCCGCCTGAGCGTGCTCGGTTGTGCTCCGCGTTTTCCGGTGTTAGCATCGCTAGCCCGTGAACCTTTTATGACGTCGTCATAGCCGCCGCTTCGGCGTCAACCTCGGAGTCACCATCATCATCATCATCGTCGTCATCAATGTGCTCTTTATAGCGTTGGTCGATGCTTTTCGTCTTTGAAAAAAACTGCTCGACCGTGAGCTGCTTCCAACCGGTCGCCATTATGGCTTCTTCAGCCATTGTCCCCTCAACACTCTAGCCCCGCCTCACGTCTTCTGCTGACGCCTACCCGATCTTGTCAAAAGAGAGTCATTGCTGCCATCTAGGGGCCAAAAAATAGTCATTAGGCTCACTAGACCTGCTTGAAACTTTCAACACAGCTGGGGAAGGCTTTCCTCCACCCGTTTCAAAAAAATAAAAATAAAAAAAATTGGATGACGTCTTTTAACGTCATTGGCGGCCCTCCGTAGGTTTTTACTTGACATCTTTTAACGTCAGTGGCAGTGAAAGAGTTAAAGTGTATTACAAAAGCATTCCCCCCCCCCCCTGATTACTGTTTATTAACCAGTGATGGGTGTTTATTTTTTAATTTGTTTTCGTATACTGATTTAAAAAAAAAAAACAACGGGGATTGATGTTATACTATGTTACCGGTTCGATCATTGTTTTCCCCCCAATAAACAGATGTTTGCAAATGTCTTATTTTGATTAAACACAGAAGGACTACAGAACTCAGTGAACAATTACTGTTGATATGCTGAAATCACAGGATTTGGACAATTTTAAATAAAAAAAAAATGGCTCCAAATGATTACCCGATTATTTAAATAGTTGTCGATTAATTTGATAATCGATTACTTGTCGATTAATCACTTAATTTTGAGAGCTCTACACCCATCCCTAATATATACATACAATATGTCACGGCTTGAGAAGGGCGGACCCAGATGCAGTGAGGAAGGCGAGCCACGGCAGGGATGCAGATAACTTTGATTTAATGTGGCGATAAACGCAAACACAAAATCACGCACACAGGCGGACAAAAATAAACACAAACTCACGCACACAGGCGGATAGCAAACAAACTCAAAATCACGCACACAGGCGGACGAAAACAAACACAAACTCACGCGCACAGGCGGATAGCAAACAAACTCAAAATCACGCACAGTGGCGGCAAAAAAGTAAGTCATGGGCAGCAGGAGAAAACTTGTAAGACGAGTACAGTCGGGTCAAGAGAGCGGCGTCTCGGGGTACTCACCCGACACTCCTTGCTGTGTCCATCAGGCCTTTATTGAGGTCTGATTGCATGATGGGCAGCAGGTGTGTATGGTGGGCGGAGCCCACCAGCTGACCCAAATCATGACAGTACCCCCCCCTTAACGACGCCCCTAGGCGGACCACCCGGCGCCGATGGGTGTGCTAAATGGAAATCCCGAACGAGGGACTGGTCCAATATCCAGGAGCGGGGAACCCACTGGCGGTCCTCGGGTCCGTACCCCTCCCAATCGACCAGATACTGAAACCCTCTGCCCCGCTTTCGAGAGTCCAGAATGTCCCTTACTGTGTACACCGGCTGCCCCCCCACGACCCGGCGGCGGGGGCGCGGTCGGCGGGCACAAGGGGCTGGCAGAGACAGGCTTAAGCAGGGACGTGTGGAACACTGGGTGTACCTTGAGAGTAGGGGGCAGGTTGAGCCGGACCGCTACCGGGTTGACCATAGCGTTGCCCTCAAACGGGCCGATGAACCGCGGCCCCAGCTTCCTTGAACTCCCCGCCAACTGTAGGTCCCTAGTTGAGAGCCACACCTTCTGACCCGGTCGGTAGAGCGGTGCCGGAACCCGGTGCCTGTCCGCGAGCTGCTTGTTGCGGTCCGAGGTGCGGCACAGGGCCTTCCTAGTGTCTTGCCAAACCCTGCGAGCCCGGCGGAGGTGGGTCTGGACTGAGGGAATGGCAACACCGCCCTCCTGGGAAGGAAACAAGGGGGGTTGATAGCCACAGGCCGCGTTGAACGGGGACAGGCCTGTGGCCGAGCACTCGAGAGTGTTGTGGGCGTATTCGACCCAAGGGAGGTGGGACGCCCACGAGGAAGGGTGCTGATGGCACACACATCGAAGCGCTGCCTCCAAATCCTGGTTGGCACGCTCCGTCTGCCCATTGGATTGGGGGTGGTAGCCCGACGACAGGCTAGCCGTAGCCCCCAAGGACTTGCAAAAGGCCTTCCAAACCCGGGACACGAACTGGGGCCCCCTGTCGGAGACGAGGTCCACTGGAATCCCGTGGATCCTGAAAACGTCTTTTATCAGGATATCCGCCGTTTGTAGCGAGGTGGGCAATTTGGGCAGGGCGATAAAGTGGGCCATCTTTGAAAACCGGTCCACCACCGTCAGGATTACCGACCGCCCGTTGGAAGTAGGTAATCCAGTAATGAAATCCAGGGCCACATGCGACCAGGGACGGTGGGGAATGGGCAGGGGTCGGAGCTGGCCAGATGGCTTCAGGCGGGAGGACTTATTACGGGCACACACCGTGCAGGACGTGACATAGTCCTGGACGTCCTTGCGCAGCCCAGGCCACCAAAATCTCTGTGCTACCAAGGACAGCGTGCGACCCACCCCAGGGTGACATGCTACCTTCGACGCATGCCCCCACTGCAGCACTTCCTGCCGAAGGTGTGTGGGCACGAACAACTTGTCTTCAGGGCACGCGACCGGGGTCTGCGTGTCGTCCGCTGCATCCGCCACCTTCCGCTCCACTTCCCACCGGAGGGCTCCCAATACTCTGTCCTCCGGGACAATGGTTTCGGGTGGAGACCCCTCGGCGGCTGGACTGTGTATTCTGGACAAGGCGTCCGGCTTGGTGTTCCGGGCTCCTGGTCGGTAGGTGATGGTGTAATTAAATCTGGTTAGGAACAGGGCCCAGCGTGCCTGGCGGGGATTCAGCCTTCGGGCGGACCGGAGGTACGCCAAGTTTTTGTGGTCAGAAAAGATCTGGAAAGGTTCCGCCGCGCCCTCCAGCCAGTGCCGCCACTCCTGCAACGCAAGGATAACGGCCAGCAGCTCCCGGTTGCCCACGTCGTAGTTGCGCTCAGCCTGGTTGAGCCGGCGCGAGAAGAAGGCGCATGGGTGTAGCCTCTGGTCCTCCGGTGACCGTTGGGATAACACTGCCCCCACTCCTGTCTCTGAAGCGTCGACCTCGACGATAAAGGGAAGAGTCTCATCGGGGTGTGTCAACACCGGGGAACGCGAAAATAATACTTTTAAATTGACGAATGCGGCCTCTGCCTGTTGGGTCCAAACAAACGGAATTTTGGTGGATGTCAGTCTTGTTAGTGGTTCCGCTTTTAAGCTGTAGTTGCGAATGAATCGACGGTAGAAGTTTGCGAATCCAAGGAACCTCTGTAGGTGTTTCCTGGATGTGGGAGTGGGCCACTCGACCACGGCCTGGATCTTCGCTGGGTCGGCTCTCAATCGACCCTTCTCCACAATGTAGCCGAGGAATTGGACTGAACTGGCGTGAAACTCACATTTTTCGGCTTTTACATACAGCCGGTTTTCCAGCAGTCGTTCCAGGACCAGCCGAACATGTTGTCGATGTTCGGTTTGATTTCTTGAAAAAATCAAAATGTCGTCCAGGTAAACAAAACAAAAATGATTGAGCATGTCGCGCAGGACGTCATTAATGAATCCCTGGAACACGGCGGGAGCGTTTGAGAGGCCAAACGGCATCACCAAGTACTCAAAATGCCCAATAGGTGTTTTAAATGCTGTCTTCCACTCATCGCCCTCCCTTATCCTCACTAGATGGTAGGCACTGCGAAGGTCCAGTTTGGTGAATACCGTGGCTGAATGTAAGGGAGCAAACGCTGAGTCCATTAGCGGCAACGGATATTTGTTTTTGATAGTTATGTCGTTCAGACCACGGAAATCGATGCACGGGCGTAGGGTCTTGTCTTTCTTTTCCACGAAGAAGAACCCCGCCCCTAGCGGTGACTTGGAAGGCCGAATCAGTCCGGCCGCCAGGGACGTGGTGAGGTACTCCGTGAGGGCTTGACGTTCCGGCTTGGCGATCTGATATAGGCGTGTACCAGGCAGCGGTGCCCCAGGAACCAGTTCTATTGCGCAGTCGTAAGGTCGATGTGGAGGGAGAGACATGGCCCGGTCCTTGCTAAACACCTCCCGCAAGTCGTGGTATTCTGCCGGTACCTTATCCAGGTTAATCTCCTCTAACGTGGCTTTGGCAGGGCCACGGTGATCATCCACTGCTGACTGCAGGCAATGCGAGTGACAGAAAACACTCCATCTCTCCACCCTGGGAATGCCCCAGTTAATGTCCGGGTTATGCCTGGCCAGCCAAGTCAGGCCCAGGACCACTGGGGCCGACCGGGACGGCATAATGAGGAACTGAACTGTTTCCACGTGGTTCCCCGATAGACGCATCTGTAGGCTCTCCGTTCGGTGTGAAATCACACCCAGGGTGCGCCCGTCGAGGTCGCGCATCTCCTTGGCTCTCTTGAGTTCAACCACCGGGCATTTCAGGATGTCCACCATCCTCGGGTCAATAATGCATTCATCCGACCCTGAATCCACCAGAGCCGTCATCCTAGCGTTTACCCCCCCCCATGTCATCTCTCCTGAGACTAGTAGTCTCCTTGGGTTACGTTGGAATGGGATGGTTGGGGCTGGAACAGGTGCGACGTGCCTGTGTCTCTCAGGCCGCCTCCCACACTTGGCCGCTAGGTGTCTCCACCGGTCCGTGTGCTCCGTTGCCGAGAGCCGCTCTCCTCCCAGCTGCAAAGGCTCCGCGCCATCTCTGGCAGGCGCGCATCGCCATGAAGCGTTGGGAGGCGGGGCGTCGACGAAGCGCCCCGCGGACGTGGCCGACACCGGCTGAGCAGACGTCTCCGCTGCCTCCGGTCGTCGCTCCTCCTCCTCCCGTTCCCGCCGTCGCTCCCGCAACCGGTTATCCAACCGGATGGCCAAGCCGATGAGCTCCTCCAGCGTGGACGTCTCGTCCCGTGCCGCCAGCTCATCCTTAATCCGCGGGTTTAGTCCCTGCCGGAAAATTCCGCACAGCGCCGCGTCGCAGTAACCACTCTCGGCGGCCAAAACCCGGAAAGAGATGGAGAATTCCGCCACGGAGGAGCCGGCTTGCTGGAGGTCCAGTAAGCGGCTGCCTGCTTCTTTCCCTCTTACTGGGTGGTCGAAGACCTTACGGAATTCAGTCAGGAAGGCAGGAACTGAGGCTCGGAGCTCCGGGTTGGTTTTGCTGGCCGCCATCGCCCATAATGCTGCCTGGCCGGAAAGCAAGCTCATAATAAAAGCAACTCTGGAGCCGGCGTCCGGGAAGGTGTACGGCTGTTGGTCGAGGACCAGGCTACACTGATGAAGGAACTGGTCACACCCACCAATCTCGCCAGCGTAGCGGGGGGGATGCGGAATATTGGGTTCCCGGAAGACAAGATTGCCTGCTGATCGGGAAGTGGGGAAAACAGGAGACGCTCTGGCAGGTCGTGAGTCTTCCGCGGCCGTGGATTCCGGTCTCCGCTCCATCTTTAAGGTGAGCGATCCAATCTGTGCAGTTAGTGCCGACATCACCTCCTTTAGATCCTGGAAGTATTGCTCGTGCCGGTCGAGAAAGTGTCCATGGCTGGCCAGGACCTGGCGCGGGCTGCTGGGATCTGCGGGGTCCATAGTTGGTCGGGTGATTCTGTCACGGCTTGAGAAGGGCAGACCCAGATGCAGTGAGGAAGGCGAGCCACGGCAGGGATGCAGATAACTTTGATTTAATGTGGCGATAAACGCAAACACAAAATCACGCACACAGGCGGACAAAAATAAACACAAACTCACGCACACAGGCGGATAGCAAACAAACTCAAAATCACGCACACAGGCGGACGAAAACAAACACAAACTCACGCGCACAGGCGGATAGCAAACAAACTCAAAATCACGCACAGTGGCGGCAAAAAAGTAAGTCATGGGCAGCAGGAGAAAACTTGTAAGACGAGTACAGTCGGGTCAAGAGAGCGGCGTCTCGGGGTACTC
Organism: Vanacampus margaritifer; assembly: GCF_051991255.1. NCBI lineage: Eukaryota > Metazoa > Chordata > Actinopteri > Syngnathiformes > Syngnathidae > Vanacampus > Vanacampus margaritifer. Next base: position 5,177,064 of record NC_135433.1, read on the forward strand.
ACCCGACACTCCTTGCTGTGTCCATCAGGCCTTTATTGAGGTCTGATTGCATGATGGGCAGCAGGTGTGTATGGTGGGCGGAGCCCACCAGCTGACCCAAATCATGACACAATATACAGTGTTCTCTCACTTTTCGCGGGTTTTACGTTCCACGCCCACCCGTGTCATTAAAAAAACATTTTTTTTTTAAATTCCCCCTTCAATAACACTTAATACTGTCTGTCACCTTAATGAGCTCTTCTTGTTTGAGTTGCGTAAATGAGCAGCCTCTTTGAACTAACTTGTTTTTCTACTTCTCCTGGAAGTGCATGTGGTATCTGTTCTGAAAACAGCTCACCAAGTGATGTGAAGAATAAAAAGAAAAAAAATGTCCCCCCAAAAAATGATAACTTATGCTATGTTTCTTAATTTACCAAATGTTCTATATTTTGATTAAAAAGGTAACAGATTGTGTTGAGTGAAGAAAGAGCTGTTTATATTTACTCGAATATTCCAAAAAATTACAAAAATAGTAGAGAGAGGCGCCGATATTGACCATTTTGACAAATATCGGTATCAGCCTTTTTTTAAAATCTGAAAGTAATTCGAAAAGCATTATAATCTCAGGAAGCTATTTATTAAAATGTTCAGTGAACTATAAGAGATGCTACTGACCCTGACTGAGAGCCTTCTGAACCATTTGTTTTTGTTCGACATTAAAACTAAGAAATGTGAAAGTTTAAGATTTCAGGTATTTTAAAATTTGGACGGGGGGGACATATAGTGTAGAAAACTATAGATAGATATGGTATTTACATGCTTAAGTTTCCATTTAACTTTCTAAGACGTACTGATAACCTTGGGAGCTCTCTGAACGTTTTGTTAGAAATTTAAAAGGATGTCAATTGTCTAAGATAAAAAAAATTAAGAATCTACAATTTGAAAAGTCTGAAAAATTGTTGAATAAACATGCTCTATTACATTACAAAAGAGTCAAGATTGGCATTTGTATTTAAAAAAAAATGTAACGCCAATATTTTTTCCCCCTTTTTACTTAAAATTAATATCGGCTTCAAATATCGGTTATTTGCCTCCTTGACTACTAATAATCGGCATCGGTATCGTCCCTAAAAAGAACAGATTAATCCATCTCTAAGAATATAAAAAGTTTTATGGGGTACTTACTAGTGAAAATGGGAACATTAAAATCTGCGATTGAGTGAATCCACACTAAGTGAACCGCAACATATTTTTTTAATTATTATTATTATTATACTCATTCACTGCCATTGACGGCTATAAACGTCCAAAATTAATTTGAACTATTTCTATTAGTTTCACATTTTTTTCACTTTTGTTAACAAGAGTATGAAAATGTACATTTAGAACAGATATAACATTGAGTCAAGTCATGCAATTAATTACAATGAAAAAAATGTTATCGCCAACAATGTGCTTTTTTAGCGATGCTTTTGGTCTTTGAAAAAAAACGCTCTGGCGTTAGCTCCTCGCGACCGGCCGCCATTTTTCCTTTGTTTTCCATTCTGATCTCCTGCTCAACGCTCTAGCTCCGCCTCTACTGACGCCCACCCGATCTTGTCAAAAGAGAGTCATCGCTGCCCTCTAGGGGCCAAAAATAGTCATTAGGCTCAAAAAACCTGCTTAAAACTTTCAGGAGAGCTCCGCAAGCCTTCCCAGCACCCGTTTCAAAAAAAAAAAAAAAAAAATGGGAGGACGTCTTTTAACGTCTTTGGCGCTCCTCCGTAGGTTTTTCCAGAACGTCATTTAACGTCTTTGGCAGTAAAATTCGGGGCGTCAGGCGATGTAAAATTTTTACTTGTAATTAATCGCATGACTTCAATTGTTAACTCACAATTAATCACAAATTTTATATCTGTTCTAAATGTACAATAAAAACAAATCTAGGTTATCATACTCAAAATAGAAAAAAATGTTTAACTAATAGATATAGTTCAAATAATTTTTTGGCGTCTATAACCGTCAATGGCAGTGAATGAGTTAAGGTTGAAATTTGTGAGACTTTGCCTGACGGGTATTATATTACAAGAAGGTCTGGATCGTACATCTCTCTTATTCCCACCAGGCCGTGTCGTCAAAACGGATTGCGTTGAATAACATATATTCTGTATGTATAAATAGACGCGGAAGCCCATCCTTGAAATGTGAACGTGCCAAAACATACGCTTTGTAATGAACTCTCAAAACGAAGGAGGCCTCATTAGCAAGAAGATCAATGTTGCTGCAAACGAGCGCTTGTATGAAGTACGACCCCCGGCTCGGGGAGTCATCCCCCGCAACACCACTTAATGTCAACTCCCCCGCTAAAAAAAAAATGTCTCCCGGGTCTGTGGGGACGGTTAATATCTCCCGGGAGAAATACGATCCGCCGTGTATAACTCTAAGAAAAGGCGTACGGTTCCGATCGGTGTGAGGCGGCCGACATTGATGCGCGGGTGAAAAAATGTCTCCCGTCAGACACGGGGGCGAGAGGGGTGTCAGGAGTGCTGCCCCCATGAGGAATATACATGTCATGTAGGAAAACAGATGGTGCAGCAGAGGTCAATAATACAGCTCTTTACTTGATGATATATTATAAGCCGGGAATGGAAATACGGTGGGAAAAAATATTAGCGCTACTTGCGTTGCTACTGTTTGACTACGCTAGGCAAACTGTATGTAGCTGTGGATGGATGGGGCGGAGCTACAGATAAGGTTTGATCAGTATTACAAGCATGTACGAGGGGTTGACCCGATTAGTCGACTTCAGTACTGCACAGTTGACGGTTAGAGACGATAAATTGCTAATTATGAGTTTTGGCATTAACCACACAGAAGACATGTAGTAAACGAGCTGCACAGCAAAGGTTGGTAAATATTTTTCATTTTCATATTTGCATACTTTTATGTCGCAATCAAAGATCAAGTCAAGTCAATCTTTATTGATATTGCACTTGCAAACAGCCACAACTGTTACAAAGATTCAAGGGTGTAGCCAGGAAATTTTCAGTGAGGTGGCAAGGGTTAGACAACACTTTTTAGAAAATGTTAAAATGGCAGAAAAATCACAGATATGGACTGGAATATACTGAATGTATACATTTTTTTTTTTATCCTGTTTTTCTGACAAATTTTCGGGGGCATTTTAGTTTTTTTTGTAATTTAATTTAATTTTCTGTTTTTCTCAATATTTTTTTTCTTTTTACTGAAAAATGGCGGGGATCAGAAAAACAGGAGAAAAAAATACTCAGAAAAACTGAAAAAAATATATTTAGAAAATTAGGGGAAAATTCTTAAGAAAAAAAATAATATTCTGTTTTTTTGAATCAGAAAACAGGTGGAAAATATTATTTTTTTAAAACAGGGAAATAATACTAATAAGAATAATTTTGTTCAGTTTTTTTTTTTTTTCCTCTGTTTTTCTGAATAATACCCCCCCCCCCCCGTTTTTCTGAATATTTTTTCTGACAGAAAAAAATGCCGTAAAACAGAAAAAAAATCTGAAAAACAGAAAATGAAAAAAATATTCAGAAAATAAGAAAAATACACAAAAAACGTAGCCCCCCAAAAAAAAAATTGTAAAAAAAAAATGGATTTTTTTTTCCCCAAGTGAATGCAATACATTTCTATAGGAATGGACTACTATTTGCAGTATATAGCGCTTTTTTAGCTGTAGTGCCCAAAGTGCTTTACAAAGCCTCACATTCACTTACACCAGTGGTCGGCTGCTGCCAGGTCCACTGGGAGCAAATCGGGGTTTAGTGTTTAGTGTCAAGGACACTTTGACGCGGTCACCAGGGGTGAGTATCGAACCCACAACCTCACAGAAAATAAATAATAAAAGGTCCATTGCATAGATTTGTTATTCTCATTATTAGCATGCACTATTCCAGCATGTCACTTTCTTTTCTGATGATTTTTTACTCTGCTGAGGGACACAGAAATGTCGTCATTAAATGAGGCCGACTGGGTAAATTGTGTAAATAATTAGCCCGGCTTTTAGGAAATGACAAAATGTCATCTCAGCACAAATGTCGAGACACTGAAACCACCCCAAATGAGGTCACGCCCCATTTAATCGCTCTCAGGAGCTAAAATAACAGCAATACTCCCAAGTCAATGGCTGTTCGAGGCAATTTGGGAAAAAAATGAATCTGCTCGACACTGTAGAATCCTGGTTTGTGTGTAGAATAATATATTGTACACAATCACAAGATTAATGAGGCAAAGCAAAAGAAACATCGTAAAAATGCTTCTCACTTGCCTGTCAAACATCCATCCTGCCAAGTGTCTCCTCTTCAACAAATGAGTTTTCCCTCCTTTCTTCACTATCACTGTCTCCACCAGACAGCTGCTTTATTTATAGCTTCTCTCTAGTTCTACAATTCCATGCTGTTTCATGCACCTTGTAAGGGAGTGTATTACAATTAGGGCGGGAATAGAAAGGAGACAAGCTACAGTAAAATATCAAGAAAAAGCCGAGGCTGGCAGGTTAGTGTGACTGAATTGAAAGATGTTTAATCACCCTGGTCAAATAGGAATCACGCTGTTGATCGCCAGACATTTTCCTCCTCTATGTATGGGAAGGCAGGAAGTAGGCCAGGAGTCTCAAGAGCTTGTTGTTGTATCACACAATGGGGAGACGCCACACTGGGCCCTCGACAAATTACGCTCAGGGCGAGACAGCGAGAGTTTGGACTGGTGCACTGGTCATAAGTATTCACTTACATATTATGTGGATGTACTGTTGATGGTGACGTTGATCAGGTGCAAGCAAGGACACAGACAAATTGCTCCCCTGATATTTCTAGATGCCAAGCACTGGTTTAAATAACCTGCTTGACAATTAAAGTAACAGAGTGATTGTACGATATAGTAAGAGTTTGCTAATGCTGACCCCCCATCACCTAAATTTATACTTGCAAATACAATGTTGCCTTGACTTATGAGTTTAATTTGTTCTGGGACTACATTCCTAACTCAAGATCTGAAATCATCTTTCCCCAATGAAAAAACACTTCTTTATGTTATGTAACCTACATTTAGCCAGTAATAGTAAATGAAATGGGACCTAGTTGGGACCCTTGAGGGATACCACTTTAAAAAGACAAAGGATTACAAAATAATGCTAATGGTTCTCTAACTTTTAAAGGAGAATCGTGTCTCTTTTTTTGCCATGCTGATCCCGCATCACCTAAATGTATGCTTGCAAATACAGTGGTGCCTTGACTTATGAGTTCAATTTGTTCTGTGACCACACTCGCAACTCAAAACACATGTACCTAAAATCATCTTCCCCCCCTATGAAAAAACATTTCTTTATTTTTTCATGTAACCGACATTTAGCCAGTAATAGTCAATGAAATGGGACCTAGTTGGGACCCTTGAGGGATACCACTTAAAAAAGACAAAGGATTACAGAATAATGCTAATGGTTCTCTAACTTTTAAAGGAGAATCGTGTCTCTATTTTTGCCATGCTGATCCCGCATCACCTAAATGTATGCTTGCAAATACAGTGGTGCCTTGACTTATGAGTTCAATTAGTTCTGTGACCACACTCGTAACTCAAAACACATGTACCTAAAATCATCTTCCCCCCTATGAAAAAACATTTCTTTATCTTTTTATGTACCCTACATTTAGCCAGTAATAGTAAATAAAATGTGACCTAGCAGGGACCCTTGAGGGATACCATTTGTTCTGTGAACACACTTGCAACTCAAAACACGTGTACACTGTACAGTTGTACTTGAAAGATGAGCACAACTGGAAATGTACAAAAGCTAGATGTCACCTAATGACACAAAATTGCTGTGAATTGTCACCAAAATTCTCTACTCGTGTCAACTTCAACCTCTGAAAATATCAAAACAATCGTCACAGTATTTTTTATTTTATGGGCATGAAGCCTTTGTCTTAGCATACATTATGCTCATACAACTGTCTCTAAAATCGTCTTTCCCCGATGACCCCCCCCCCCCATTTCTTTAGCTTTTTTTTTATTTATTTTTTTAGCTTTAGTAAATAAAATGGGACCTAGTCGTGACCCTTGAGGGATACCAATTTGAATAGACAAGGGTTTTAACAAAGACCATCGACCTGCACACTATGGGCTCCATTTTTTGTGAACCGCATGAATCCTTTATGGCAGCCGGCATAGCATTCTGCAAGACTGCTGGTAGTTTCGTAGACGAGCGCAGGCCGGCGGATCTGACAGTGGGCGGGGCTGCGCCACATACAGCTGACTGCAACTCACCCCCACATCAAAGCGACTTCTCTCCTGTCGCATGGTGACATAGCAAATTCACCCTGTGGAACTTGAACCTGGTCCGAGCAGGTATAAGTTTGATCAACTTTCTGCCACCAAATTGTCTCTCCACTAAGCGAATCTCTAAGGACACTTCCTTCGGTTGGCACAGACAGTTCTGCCAAACTGGCAAAGGCGCAGATGCGCTTTCTACAAAAATACAGCTCTTTGTGTTCTACCACTCACATTCTCAAGACTTTGGGCCAAGACGTTCTAATATCCTCCAATCTCTGAGACAAGACCGAGTGGTCAACTATGTCAAAAGCCTTTGACAGAGAGATCTAAAAAAAAAAACAATGCAGCTCAATCTTCTTTAGAATCAAATGTTGTTCAGAAACCAGACAGTAATCCATTTAGAATGCTTTTTGTCATCAAATCTTTCAATCGGTCATTTATAAGCACTAAACTGGTAGTTTGGATATCGACCTTTAACTCATTCACTCCCAACCATTTTTGCTGAAGCAACCCCCTTCGCTCCCGGCCCACAGAATATTGTTCTATTGTTATAAAAACATGGAACCTACCAAAAGAAAGATTAGAGTCTCTTCTTTCATCAGGAAAAAAGTATATTTCTATCTGTTTCCGTTTTGCAGCAATTAGCATTAGAATATAGCTAAATTTCATCATTATTCACAAATCTGTTTAGAACTGTGGGGGAATCAGCTTGTTTGCTACATGGCCCTGGTTGATCTCTGCTGCCACCTGCTGGCCATTTTTGTAAATTGCTACCATTGCTTCACCCGTTCTCTCCAAATCAGAGGCTGCATCAAAGCCTTCTGTATGCTCTGTCGAGCATAATTATAATTTTTTTTTAAATCATATAAATACGTCTTTGGGACACTTAAGACGTTTAAAATATAAGATATTTATACGTTTTTGGGAGCAAATGAGATCATTATCGGGATTTGATTACTCACCAACTTTCATTAAAGGAGTGACATGTCGACTTCCAAATGCCGGATAACAATATTGTACACATTTTTGTATCGTTAGATTGAAAATGTATTTCAAAGGGTTCTATGATTTGCAGTTATTAAAAAGTAGGGATCCAATCCATTACCAGATGATTTCTTGGCATGCTCCGTACATTAATTAACAATGGAAAATTTGCGTCTGAAACAATACTTAATGTATTGAGTGCACAAGCGTAATTCATTAAGTTTGCTCCTTTTGGGACAACATTAAATACTTTAGTTTTACTGCATAATCGTAACTTTTGTCACAAGCATCGTTTTGTAGCAACCTCTCCTTGACAGTGCTTAGTGAGAGTTACAGTAAACCTCCAATTAGCACTGCAAAGATTCTTTCTTTTTTTTCATATCCATCATTGCTGACCAAAAATTCCCAGCATTAATATGTATGAGTGAGGAAACCAGATTAAGGAACGTCTCTTCTTGAAAAACCATCCACGTCACCCCGAGCTTTCAAGCCTTTAACTCCGCTGCCAATTTCTCTTGGTCGAACTTCTAAAGCTGCTCAAACATTCTGCATCATCCCCTTTTTCAGACATTACTTACAAACTTTCCCTTCTGCCTCTCCCTTCTATGCAATCTCTCTTTCTCAGCAAAAAAAAAAAAAAGAAGTATTTGTCTGACTCATCTGTGGCTAATGAGTGGCAGGACGAGGACGGGAGGGAAAGAGGGTTGAGGATGTGACTCATGTCTCATCTGACTTTAGATTAAGCCTGGGAATGTGGTTATTGCTTTTCTGTGTCGCTCGCTGGACGCTGAATTTGCTTCTAATCATAAAGCTTTAGCATGTTATATATATATTTTTACCCTATTTTTCACCTCGTGAGAAGCTTAAGATTGTTATTTTCTAGACCAACATTGGATCACTTAAAGCAACTCAAACTAAAAAAAAAAAAAATTCCATCCATCATTCTTTTCCCCTCCTGCTCAATTTTGCGGGTAGCTGAAGCCTATCCCAGCTGACTCGGGGCTAAAAGTGGACTACAGGAGCATTCACACTCACATTTACATGGTCACTGGGGGGAAGTGAATCCACGCCTCCTCCGCAAGATGTCAGTTGGCCGGACATTTCACTGCTTCACGGAGCGCTGTAGTCGACGAACGGCCTCTGTAAATCGGCCGGAATGGGTCGGAAGACAAGATGCCCAAAAAAACAACAACAACACGGAATTAGCGGGTAACTCGCTCACTGCCAGCCCAGTCAAAATGGATCTTTGACGTCTATAGCCGTCCATGGCAGTGAATGAGTCTATTCATCTACTTCAAGCTTTAAACGTTGACGGTACTCGCTCGGCCGCCCCCTTGTGGCCGTTTTAAGATCAGCAAAATATTAAGATATACAAACACATACATTATTTATTTTTATTTTTATTTTTTTATTTTTTTATTATTATGATTTTTTATTGTATTTTTTCTGATTGATCATATTATTTGGTTCATCTATTACATTTAATTAGATTGTATGTTCTATATTAAAAAATATATATTTTTTTTAATGAACACAAAAAAGATTGTCATTAATTTCATGCAATTTGAAAGAAAAATGCTACATTGGGTTATGCAGTTCTTTCTTTAAAATTTTCTGTCATTGCTTTTGTTGTTTTAATTTTATGTAGGGATGGGTGAGTACGATACCTGGCCTTATTTAATAATTTAAATAAGATTCGATTTTGGGACATTTAAAACTCATTCACTGCCATAAATTCATTTTTCATTTTCATTTTTCCCCAACTTTTGTTAACAAGAGTATGAAAACCTAGAAACCTTTTTAGAACAGATATAAAATTTGAAGTCATGCAATTAATTATAATTAAACATTTTAATCGCCTGACGTCCCTAATTTTTAATAATCTTTTCTTTTTTTAATCTTTTCTTTTAAAAAATTAACTAGTGAAGTCATCTGATTAATTACAATTTAAAATTTGAATCGCCTGATGACCCTAGTTTTATTAATCTTTTCTTTTTTTTAAAAAAATATTTTCTTTAAAAATAAAATAAATTAACTAGTGAAGTCATGCGATTAATTACAATTAAAAAATGTAATCGACTGGCGCAACTAATTTTTAATCTTTTTTTCTTTCTCTTTTTAAAATAAATTCAAAAAAAAAAATGTTTTAAAGGCTTAAAAATCGGGTGTCCGGCGATTAAAATTTGTAATCATAACTAATTGCATGACTTCACTTGTTAACTCACGATTAATCACAAATTTTATGTCTGTTCTAAATATACAATCATTTATTTTTCCAGGTTTTCATACTCTTGTTACCAAAAGTGGAAAAAATGTGAAATAGAAATAGTTCAAATGAATTTTTGACGTCTACAGCCGTCAATGGCAGTGAATGAGTTCAAATCGATTCTGAATCATACTAAATGAGAATCGCGATTATTATGAGAATCGATTTTTTTTGGGGGGGGGGGCACACCACTAGTAATCATATCTGTGAGAATTGCCGTACAAATAAAATATACTTACTCACAGAGCAAAAATATACACAAGTCACAAGAAGTGCGCAGACCGAAAAAAAAAAAAAAAAAACTGCAGACATTCAAAGCGCCAGCATCAAACCTTCTCATTGGAATTCATCAAAGTTAAGTTTTGTTGTTTTTATGTGTTATGTTAAAAAAAACATTTGTTAGCAAAGCTGCGAAGTGAATCACCTTATAGCATTAAACATTTTAGGCACAGGCAAAATATCAAAGCATTTCAGAGTGCTTTAATGGATGCCATTTTTAGCTCTAAGGTACCGCAAACGCGCTATTAATAATCGGATGATGTATTCTAACAAGGGACGTGCTTCTGTCCACGGTTTCTGCCGATGCACTTTTTGTCCTGAAAAATCATGTCTCAATCTATATTTAAAGTCTCGTGGGTCTGTGACGCATTTGCCTTCCAGGTCTTTGTTATTGTCCCACTTTCAGCATATAGTCATATTTATCAAACACATGCTTTTAGGTGTGACGTTAGCGTTGGAAGCAGTATTTCCTTGGGAAAAAAAAAAAAAAAAAAAAAACACATCAGGCTGGCCCACATGTCAGCATAAGAGCGAACCTTTGCATGCATCTTTCCTTCTCTCGCTTTTGTGCCCCTCGCGCTCCCTTGCGAAGGTTTTGCATGCAGAGCCGTACGCCCCTTGTGAGCGCAGCTTACTGGTATTAACCCAGTTTCACTTTTCACGCAGCCAGGCCCTTTCCTGAGGGCGCTTGTGGGATAGAAAGGATGGAGCGAGAGGGCCTGAGCATACTTGTGTGGAATGTCAGAGTCTTTTCATCACCATCTTGCAAAGTTGTTGCCATGGGAACCGACAAATAAAAAAGGCGCTGGCAAGTTATGAAGGTCATCATAGGCGATAACCTCCCACAACTTTGTTTTTATTCATTCGGCATTTTCGTCCTCACAGCATTTATATATAATAGAATCACAAGTACAAAATCATTTGGGGTACATTTGGACAGGTTACTTACACAGCAATCAGCCAGTCACCTTTCAGGATTTTATATGAGCTCCGACTACCATTTAAAAAAATATACAGTATATATATATTTTTTTCCCCCTTTTCCTCTGAAAACCTCAGGACACTGAAAGGCGACCCATCAGGCTTCCCGTTCTCTCTCATCGTTGTTTTCATGTTTCTTAGGCGAATTGTGACTGGAGGAAATTGGATCTAATTCGCATATCAGGTTACAATTTTGGGCCAAAATACGTTGAAGCTGCTGGACGCAGGAAATTGAATTTTGAATCGTGACTGCCACCTGTGGCCGAAAAATGAAACTGCATCTTGCCGTCTTCACATACGCAACGCGCACATTTGCGCCATTTTAAGCTACGGCTAAGAACGATAGGAAAATTAGCATCTCTACAAATGAGTACTACCCAGATCTCAGTCTTTGCACGTTTTCAGAAATGATCTCCAAACATGTATAATGGATTTGGAAACCGATCCCAGAATTTGTCCTGCCTCCAACGTTTCTGACGTCCTCCCCAGGTGCCGCTGAGCCTGGAGTGCATGCGAGCCATCATGAGGATGACTTACTGCCCCCACTGCCGAGGGATGGCCACCGCCAGACCTTGCGTCAACTACTGCAGCAACGTCTTGAAGGGCTGTCTGGCCAACCAGGCGGACCTCAACACCGAGTGGCGGCATTTGGCAGGTGGGACCAAAAAGGCGTTTGCGAGTGCGCTCAACACCAGGATGAAGCGAGATTCACGCTGACTCCTGTCTTTGTAGAAACCATGATGCAGGTGTCGGATCGCTTCGACGGCCCGTTTGGTGTGGACGTCGTGGTCCTGTCTCTTCCCTACCGCATATCAGAAGCTATGATGACCATGGTGGAAAATATGGAGTCCACCAACAGCAAGGTCAGAACATCCTTCAATCATTAAAAGGGAAGTCAATGTCAATAACATTTTATATGTGGCCTCACTAGTCTAAACTTGACATTCTGATTGATATTACATTTGTGGAATATGAGTTATGCAGCAAAATCCAGTTTGTTTTTATTCATCTCAAGGGGCAGCCATTTTGCCACGACTGAGCAACCGTGATGTCATTTTCACTTGACGGCAAGTGGCAAAATAGCCATCTCTGATATTGATAAAAACGGCCGGATTTTGCTACATACATAGTATTAACCAAAATACCGTATTTAGACTTGTGGGGCTGCATAAAACATATTATTGTCAATATTCTTTGGGGGTTGACTTCCCCTTTAACACTTGGAAAGGTTTTTGTATTTACCACCCACAATGATATACATTTCAGCTTTTATTTCCAGGTATTTACTTCTGGATGTACGACGACATATTCGGGGTCTCGTATAAATAATTTTTTTTCAGAAGGGGGTAATATTTTGAGAGAAAAAAACACTTTGCTTATATATATATATTAGGGGTGTTAGAAAAAATCAATTCGGCAATATATCGCGATATTACAGCACGCAATTCTCGAATCGATTCAATATGCGGCCAAATCGGTTTTTAAAATCTATTATTTTATGGGAATATTCAACAAAACGTCTTACTTAGGGTTAGGATTCGCACATTAAGCATGGAAGAATGTTATATTAATAGAACATTAAGCCTTAATATTTGGTTTCAGTGCTGTTCAAACATGAAACAGACTGCAACCTGTTTGTTAAATGCTGTGGCTCAGTTATGAATCAGCCTGAATTTTCAGATAAATAAATACATTTTCATACAAATCTTACAGATTACATGTACAAGTTTACTGATTTGTATTTTCTAAATTTGAGTAGTAAAAAAAAAAAAAAACGCAATAATCAATTTATAGATTTGTATCGGGGTTAATCGGTATTGAATCGAATCGTGACCTATGAATCGTGATACGAATCGAATCGCCAGGTACTAGGCAATTTATACCCCTAATTTATATATATATATATATATATATTTTATATTTGTAATTTTATTTTATTTTTTGGGGGGAGGGGGGATAATGTTTTTTTTTCTCAAAATATTACCCACCAGACAGATTAGAGAATATATATATATATATATATATATATATATATATATATATATATATATATATATATATATATATATATATATATATATATATACGCTGTCGTATGAATGTGACGCACACCTTACAAGAAATAACTTCTTTTTTATTTTTTTATTTTTTTATTTTTTGTGTGACTGTTAGGCAGTTCACTTCAGGAAACTGTGTAGACATAGGCACAACCTCTGACCCGGGTTGGGTGTCCCAGACGGTGTCATCCTCCGAATGGAGGAAAGAGTGCTGCGGTTAATCCCTTCCAATTTCTCATTTAAGTGCATGGCGGACTGTTTAGCATTATGGTAGCTTACTTCCCGCTTACATAACCCACTGACTTCAAAGCGACGGCATATGTTGTTTGGTTTGCACCTCCCTAAAAGCAAAGCGCAGAGAGACATGCGGGATGTAACGGATGTGTTAATGTGCCTGAAAGTCATTTGCACCCCTCTGTTTTAACACCATATTTCCCCCCAGTGACAGTTCAATCTCGCATGAGCCTCGCTGAGATTTAGGGGACGGGCTCGCCTGGAGGCTTAGGACAGGATTATTAATTTCTAGTTATGTGTGAAAGTTCAAATACTGGAGGCTATCCTAAGAGGGCCAGACTGGATGACAGATTGATTGCAGTTTTACAGTATTCCCAGGGCTCCATTTATATCATGCCCATGGGGATCCTTTATTTCCAAACTGTCATCTGATTGACTCATGGGATCATGCAAATAAACAGGGACAGTTATTTTGATTTGTGTCTACCGCTAGCTGTTTGCTGCAGTATTTTTAAATGATAGGCAATGCAGTTCCATCATCGGATGTTAAATTTAGTTAGCTGTTACGAACACAGGCATTTAAAGCTCTGAAGCCAGACAAGGTGGAGCACAATGTTTATTTAACCCTGGAGAACCCACGGGGTCAAATTTGGCCCCTATAAATTCTGCTACTCAAATAACAAAAACCTTTTTTTTTTTCTTTTTTTTTTGCAAATTTAACTTGAAAAGTTCAGAGTGCCACTTCTGACCCCTGCATGGGGCCAATCTAGTGGATGAATATTGCACTTACATGAGCCAGAGTGGTGGTGACAAGATGGCTGGCAACATGCTGTTTTGTTGAGCTGGAAATCAATCCAAACAAAACCATCGTCTCAGCAAACCATCAGATGGTAAAATTGTGGGGGTTTTTTTGTTAATCTATCATCTATCATGTTGCAGAATCCCTAGGAGTATGTATTATATATATTTTTTGATAAATTAGCAACTCTGAGCTAGTAAAAAAAAAAAGGGTTAAAATTGAAAAAACATATTTTGGTGTTCAGTGAACTTATAGCAGTCGTTTAAGGTATAATTCATAATTTTCCAAAGAAGAAAAGGGTTCTTGGCTTCTCCAGGGTTAAAACAATTAATGACATTATTTACTTTCAAATAGCTGCATAACGATCATGCTAACTGCACACAAACTTTTAGAAGGTGAAGTGGGTAATGTAGTGATTTTGGTGGACCAGCCAGGACAACTTTTTTTATTGGTGTGGCTGCGGGTGTGCTCGCCTTGAAAAGGCGAAAAAGCTGCTGGACAGCAAGTCTTATAGTTCTGTTTTATGGACTTTCATTATATGGCTGTGTGGGCTGGATTTTTTTCCGGGTTCATACTATTAACCCCCCCTCATCTAAGAAACTTGGGACACTGTTAGCGACCCGCCAGGCTTCCCATTATATCGCCCTCTGTTTGTCAATGTTATTTTTTTATCTTTGTTGGACAGGTCGTGACCCTAAAGACAAACTTCTTGTGTCTTTTACATACTTGGCCAACAAAGATGACTCTGATTTATATACAGTATTCCCTCACTTTTCACTTGTGTTACATTCCAAGCCCACCCACATTAATTGAATTTCCATGAAGTAGAGGTTCATTTTTTAATGATTTTTTATTACTATTATTATTTTTAGTTTCTTTTTTGGGGGGGGGTTACACATCTATTAAGACACACTCCACACGGCTCCCACCCTTCTAAACACTAGTTACGCTTAGTAAATATAACTTTTAGCATGCAAAATGTGGCATCAATACCGAGCTGCTGATGAAGTTTTTCTTTTTAATCTTAAAATGGCTTACTTAGTGGAACTCACCCTTCTATTAACTCATTCACTCCCAGCCATTTTCACTGAAGCAACCCTCTTCGCTCCCAGCTGTTTTACTGGATTTTGACTTATTTTCCAAGGCCCACAAAACATTGTGTTATATTGCTATAAAAACATGGAACCTAGGAAAGGAAAGGAAATTAAAGGAAAGATTAGAGTCTCTTCTTTCATCAGGAAAAAAAAGTATATTTGTATCTGTTTCTGTTTTGCAGCAATTAGCATTATAAAATGCTTAAGTTTCATAATTATTCACAAACCTGTTCAAAACACTGGGGAAAAGAGTTTGTTGCAACATGGCCCTGCTAGATCTCTTATACTCTGCTGCCACCTGCTGGCCGTTTTTTGTAATAACTACCAATTCTTTAAGCGACTTCAGGTCAGAGGCTGCATCAAAGCCTTCTGTATGCTCTAGCATAAAAAACAACATTTGACACTTGATAAATATGTTTTTGGAACCATGGCAATATTTAACTCATTCACTCCCAGCCATTTTCACTGAAGCAACACCCTTCACTCCTGACTGTTTTATTTTGACAGATTTTGCAAGGCCCCCAGAATATTGTGTTCTATTGTTATAAAAATATGGACCTACCAAAAGAAAGATTAGAGTCTCTTCTTTCATCAGGAAAAAAATTGTATATTTCCATCTGTTTCCGTTTGACAGCAATTAGCATTAGAATATAGCTTCATCATTATTCAGAAATCTGTGGGTAAATTAGCTTTTTTTCAACATGACCCTGGCTAACCTCTTATACTCTGCCGCCTCCTGCTGGCCGTTTTTTAATAACTACAATTTCCTCAACTGTCCTCTGCAGTTGAGAGGCTGCATCAAAGCCTTCTGTATGCTCTAGCATAAAAAACATAAAAAAACGTATAAATACGTCTTTGGGACATTCAAACATTTAATATAGAACATATTTCTACGTTTTTGGGAGCAAATGAGTTAACTTTTCTCCATATCTCCCTTGTCCTTTTTTTCTTCCTCTATCACATCTCAGTTGCTTCTGGCATGCGGCCCGCTGCGGGAAAAATCATCCGGCGCTCCAGAAGCGGACGTCTTCCCGAAGAACGAAAAGGTCACAGTTGAGGAGAGGTCAGCGAGCAGCGCGAACAAACTTGGCCGACTGGTGAGCTGAAAAATATTACACAGATTGCTCTCTGATGACAGAGTCTGGCCAATATCGCGGGGATGTTTTATGGCGCAGAAAGAACTGCAAAGC
Source organism: Vanacampus margaritifer (assembly GCF_051991255.1). Classification (NCBI taxonomy): domain Eukaryota; kingdom Metazoa; phylum Chordata; class Actinopteri; order Syngnathiformes; family Syngnathidae; genus Vanacampus; species Vanacampus margaritifer. The sequence continues at coordinate 5,193,209 of NC_135433.1, forward strand.
GCAGACAATGAAGTCCTTTTAATGTTCCTTTCACCTTTCCCACTCATGAGGTCGTTAGACGGGAATGATTATTTGGGTGGCTGAATAAAGCGCATGACTTGTTGCCGTCGCCGCGTTTCAATGTAACGTCATGATGGGAATTTGGGGACAAAATGGAAAAAGGACATCTGCTGTCCTTCACTGCGCCGCAGGTGTCTGATGTGACCATGAGGCTGAGGGACATGCAGCCGTACTGGATTTCCCTCCCGAGAATGCTGTGCAGCGACAGAGTGGCCACGGGTGCCGGCGCTGAAGATAGATGCTGGAACGGAATGACCCGCGCCAGGTAGGGGACAAAGACATCACGTCCCTCTTTTGCTTTAATAGACTCTTTTCATTTTCATTTGCCTCAGGCACTTTTCTTTTTTTTTTTTAAAGATAAAGCCTTACTTTCTACTTCCAAATGGGATTTAGCGGGTTTGGGAGAACCTTTGAACCCTTGAAAATGGAAAGTGGCCCACCTTTCAATGAGTTAAAGACTCAACCTGCTCGACAGTCTTTGTACTTATCAGATCAAAATGAATCATGTCGAGGATTGGGTCGGCTTTCAAACCTTTTGAATGTGCACTAGCTTGTTACTTTTTCCACTGAGAATTTTGTGTCAAGTTTCAAACAAAAGCAGTCCTACTAAACCAGACCCTAAACTAAACCCTTGTAATGAATTAAATTGTAATTGCCCATCCACTACAGTAGATGGCAGTGGTGCACTTATTTTATTATCTTTATTTCAGACAAATTGATGGACTTCAAACGTTTTCTGTTACAAACTAAAAAAAAAAAAACATTTTTTTTTTGGTGATTAATTAATTTGTTAATTTTTTTGTGATTAATTAGTTAATGCTTTAACTTTGACAGCACCAAATTTCCTAATTGAATTGTTGACCAACTTAATAAAAAATAAAAAAAACAAGGGTGTTAATGAAGTTTTTAAGTTATAAGTTGATCTATATTTGTATTTTATTTTACCTTAATAAGGATACAATGTTATGTAGAAGTGTACTTTTTCTTAGACAAATGATACTATTTATAGTCACGGTGGAGAGTTTGGGGCACAAAATGTGTTTTTGTTCCTACTGAACTGAACTAACCCCAAAACAAAGATGAAAACAATGTTGTATATTTAGCTATTCTTTGAGTCCGTTTGGCTTTATGCTAACGAACAATACAAAACCGCCATAGAGGGGCTAACATCAATGTGCACTCTAAAAAGAGAATTCTTGAACCAAGTTAAGATTATAATTATAGAGCTGTCAAACGATTAAGCTTTTTAATCAGATTAATCACATCTTAAAATTTTGATTAATCACTTGATTAAAAAAGCTTTTTTTTTTAAATAAAAATTTCTTGCCGCCAAATTTTACCTCTTGTGTTATTTTTGTCGACATTACTTAGGATTGGTTCAACAATTCTCTTTTTAGAGTGTAGACTAACAATATAACACATACTCACACGCATATATCCCGTATCCGCTGCAAAAAAAAATAAAAAATTTAAATGAATGTATTACTAAAAAAAATACTAATATTACTCTTGCTTATTGACACTTACAGTATTTGTGAGACTCTTCTTTGGATGTGTCCGAATGACTGTATTAAATGCTGAGTGCATTGATGCGATCATCCTATTGGGATTTAATTAATGAATTGCATTGTTTATATTCTCGTGAGCAGCCAGACCCTTTCCTATATCATGATGATAATAATAATAATAATAAAGTTCCATCAGTTATGTGCCTTTTAAACTTCCGTTTTCCTTCTTGTGCTCTAACTGGTAAACACGCATTTGTGTGTGCGTGTGTGTGCGGCAGGTACCTCCCCGAAGTCATCGGCGACGGCCTGGCGAGCCAGATCAACAACCCCGAAGTGGAAATTGACATCACCAAGCCGGACATGGCAATAAGGCAGCAGATAATGCAGCTGAAGATCATGACGCACCGTCTGAAGAACGCTCTCAATGGCAACGACGTGGATTTCCAGGACACCAGTAAGTGTGATTGCGTCCAACATGCTACGTTTAGCGGCACGCTAACACTATTACCTACAATCTCAAGACACTTGGCAATATAAGGAGATCCAATATAGAGAATTGCACCTTGACAAAAATAACTGTAAATGCACGGTCAAAGACGACCGCAATGTCTCCCATTGTGGATGAAGTAAATTATACCTCATAAAGCTTTCCAACTTTTGGCAGAAAGTGTCATAAATCTGTCAAAGTGACAAATGCAGTAAAGGAGCGACTATACGAGCAATGTCTGAAAAGCTCCAGGACTGGTGTCACAAAAGATTTATGTCGAATCCAATTTTTTTTTCTCAGCGTATCCAGTTTATATATGGAGTTATTCGCACAGGTGTAGGACTGCACTGCATCTTAACTCATTCACTGCCATTGACGGCTATAGACGTCAAAAATTCATTTGAACTATTTCTATTAGTTTCAATTTTTTTCCCACTTTTGTTAACAAGAGTATGAAAACCTAGAAAAAATAATTATTGTACGTTTAGAACATATATCAAATTTGTGATTAATTGTGAGTTAGTTCAAAAATTGAATCGTCTGACGCCCCTAATTTTTTAACTCATTCACTGCCATTGACGGCGATAGACGTCAAAAAATAATTTAAACTATTTCTATTAGTTTAACATTTGTTCACACTTTTGTTAAACAAGAGTATGAAAACCTAGAAAAAAATGTTTATTGTACATTTTGAACAGATTTGTGATTAATCGTGAGTTAACTAGTGAAGTCATGCGATTAATTATTATTAAAAATGTAATCGCCTGACGCCCCTAATTTTTAATATTCTTTTCTTTTTGTTCTTTTTTAAAAGAAAAGATAATTAAAAACAAAATATAAAATTACTTTTAAAAAAGAAAAAAGGATTATTAAAAATTAGGGAAGTCAGGCAATTTTTTTCCCATAATTTATTATTACTTCACTAGTTAACTCACGATTAATCACTAATTTTACATTACGTTCTAAATGTACAATCAATTTTTTTTAGGTTTTCATACTCTTGTTAACAAAAAACTAAGAAATAGTTCAAATGAATTTTTGACGTCTATAGCCGTCAATGGCAGTGAATGATAATATTTTATAATATATATTATATAATATTTTCTTTTTTGTTTGATTATTTCATTATTTAAACTCAAGATTAATCACAAATTTTATATCTGTTTGTACAATACATAAAACTATATGTACAATACATGAAACTATAGAAATGGTTCAAATGAAAAAATTGACGTCTATAGCCGTCAATGGCAGTGAATGAGTTAAGCAGGGTACACACGTACCAATACCATATGAGGAGTCCCCCCCCACCTTTGCAATTAAAGTCAGCAATTGCCGTATATCAACGAAACGATTTTACCGAGGGATTTGCATGGTTTGGGCTTTCTAATGATTTTCAAATATAATTGTCATAACTTTCATTTGGGGGTGTACTCACTTTTGTTGCCAATGGTTTAGATATTAATGGCTGATTGTTGAGTTACTTGGAGGGGACAGTAAATTTACAGTGTTATACAAGCTGTACACTGACTGCTTAACATTGTAGCAAAAAAAACATGAAAACACTTTTCCTCGGAGTTGAGTACTCGTACTAGTATCGGTCTGTTTCATTCCCGGCGCATGCTTTGACTCACAAATGGGACTAAAATAATCCATTGAAACTGTCCAAGGGAAAATAAAATCTGAGCGAGTAAGATCTAAAGTCCAAAAAGAATGTGTTCCCCAAAGTGACGGTTTTATCTGCAAAGCTTTCAGCAGTGAACAGGGTGAGCACGATTGTCATCCCGCAGCAGTTTGCGTTTTGACAGCAGGTCTCTCCGCTCATCTGGCTTGCTCCGTCTAAACGGAAGGTTTCGACATCCGATGCAGCTGACCTTGCCGGCCGGCAGCACCCGCGGGACATTTGGACTCTCCGCAGCAGTCCTCGGGTCCGCTCGAATGGCCTCCAGGGGATACTTGCAGCCAAAAAGCATCCATTCCTTCGATGTGTTTGCATGGGAAATGCTGCGAAAAATATGAGGAACGCTTTGCAGAAAAGAGCGCAATTTGCTTGGTATTTTTCTTGGTTGCGGATCGAGAACTATGAAGTGACTTTAGACGTGATGCTAGCCGGTCTTTGGGTTAAGTGTACATCAAGTGAAGGACTTTGGTAGCAAAAACATTTGAGAATTCATTACTGAGTGACCCGAGTCTCTCCGGTATTGTACTTCATTAAAACATAACATCATTTAATGGAATGTAAAAAATTTAACAATGCAGGGCGGGGGTCACCAACGTGGTCTGCTCTGAAAATAGCTCACTCGTGATGGGGCATTGTGATTTTCTAGGAAAGTTGATGTTTTCAAAAGGTAAACAGTGGCAGGGATACTAAACTGTTGTATATTGTATTTTATTTATATATCTGCTTATCGTATATATATATATATATATATATATATATATATATATATATATATATATATATATATATATATATATATATATATGTGTATGTATATATATATATATATATATATATATATGTATGTATATATATATACATACATTACAGGTGTCAGTCGATTAACATTTTTAATCGTAGTTAATCGCATGACTTCAATAATTAACTCACGATTAATCGCAAATTAATCACACATTTTAAATCTCAATTTATATCTAAATTTATAATAAATTGTATAATATTTTGTTCAAATTTTTCATACTCTTTTTAATATAAAAGTGGGAAGAAATGTTAACCAATAGAAATATGGTTGCATTTTTTTAGTCATTGAATCAGTAATTTTATAACAATTCTTTTTTTGTTAATTAAAAAATGCCTCATTTTCTTTTTTATTAGTTTTTTAAATTAGTTTTAAAATGTTTTTTTTGTAAATGTGTGTATTTCTTGTATACAAGATTAAAAAACAAAGTATTTTGCAGTAAAAAAAATCTTTTATTATATTATGTTTTTAAAACGACCATCCACAAAATAAAATGTATATACAGTATTAAATAAAAATATATCAAATGTAGTTTTGGGTATTTCTTTGAAAAGCATTTTCAGTTGTATTATATTTTGTTATCAAAAATGTTTTCTTAATTTTAGTCCTTTTATCTCTTTGTTAATTTTCTAAAATAAGCTTGTTTGCAAAAGGCTCATTTTCTGACCTTGTGCCCGTAGGCGACGATTCCAGCGGTTCCGGAAGCGGCGCCATTTGCACCGACGTAATCGTAGTTAATCGCATGACTTCAATAATCAACTCACGATTAATCGCAAATTAATCACACATTTTAAATCTCAATTTATATCTAAATTTATAATAAATTGTATAATATTTTGTTCAAATTTTTCATACTCTTTTTAATATAAAAGTGGGAAGAAATGTTAACTAATAGAAATATGGTTGCATTTTTTTAGTCATTGAATCAGTAATTTTATAACAATTCTTTTTTTTTAATTAAAAAATGCCTCATTTTCTTTTTTATTATATTTTGTTATCAAAAATGTTTTCTTAATTTTAGTCCTTTTATTTCTTTGTTAATTTTCTAAAATAAGCTTGTTTGCAACAGGCTCATTTTCTGACCTTGTGCCCGTAGGCGACGATTCCAGCGGTTCCGGAAGCGGCGCCATTTGCACCGACGAAGTGTGTTCCCAGGGCCCTCGCCTTGTCGCCCCCGTCACTCAGCGGCCCGTGTACCCCTACCCCCCCGAAAACAAGAAGGTGGTGAAAGACTCGGTCCGCCAGAACCGTCCCTCCGTCGTCACTTGTCTCCTCCCACTGCTGCTTTTGCTGCTGCGGCTGCGATAATTGCCGGCAGCCGGGAGAGCGGCCAGCTGGGACTGAGGTTGGGACTGGGTTTGGGCTTCGTGAGGGTTCGAAACGCTGGGGGGGGGAGGAGACCAGAGGTTTGGGGTGTTAGTTACTCTGCCAAAACTACACTTGCTATCAAGAACTTGGACGGACTTTCTTTTGGGTTCGGATGAGAAGAAAAATGGATTTACAAGTATTCGAAAAATGCGCTCTTGTCTTTCATCTCTCGCTATAATATGACACTGTTTAGAGCTGATCGTGTTATGTTTTAATGTTTCTGGTGTGTGGGCTAATTGGAGATCCAATGTGTACCTATAAGACGTGTAACACTAACACTCCATAGGGAGAGGAAGACGCTCTCATTAATGCATTTCATAGTCCTCCTTTAATGGCACTTAGTGATTTGATGGTATTATTTATTTGTTGATAACCCACCATAGACCCCCAGAGTGCTTTCATCGCTCGCTAATGTTACATGTTGATCACTTTTCAATAATCAAGTCTCCCAATCAGCACTTTTTGGAGCAGGTCAGAGGTACGAATAGCGATGATGCAAAACTGCCGTCATCATTCACAGTGGGAGAAAGACGATCTGGCCCCAATTCTAAAGACCCCCGCCGGCGGTCGGGTGTCAAATGACCGAAGACTTGCGGGCCCTCCGTCCTCGCAGAATTTTGGTGAGTAGAACACAAGCTGTGGTCAAGTTTTGCCGCAGGGCAGAACTACAAAGCCTACAAAGTCGTTACACTTTTTAAAATGCACAAATGGCAAACGGCCATTTGTCTCAGAATTGTTCAAGCTGGATGGCGGACCACCAAACACAGTACACGTGTCATTTTGTTCATTTGACTGAAATATTGCCCGTTAACGGAAGTGTGGAACTTCCAATGTGAAGTCATCAATATGTTTAAACGTACTTTCAAATATGTTTCATTTGCAAGCAAGCCACTGATCTGCACATATGACTGGATAGCCGATAGGCCAAGACTTTTGAAGCCGCGCCGCCGCCATATTGCTCCTCCCAAGAAAGGTTTCTCGACATCCGATCCTATACATTTACAATGTCGAAATTAGAGAACATTTTAGACAGAACTTATTAAAAACAGCATGATTTATGATGTTTTAAATGTGTTAAACATAAATAAGAGGACTTCAGACATTTGTATAAATGTTATGCTTAATATTGTTTACAGGAGGAAATATTTTTTTTTAATTTAAAGAATTAATTCAACAAACGATGACTCTAAAATCTAATATTGGGGTCTAAGGAACTGAGCGATATAGGCCTACTAAGAGCCTCCGAGCTGTAGTTGTCGAATCTGTACGTATACTTATATATTATACAGTATTCTACTCTCGAGATGGGAGGAGTAAGATGGCCGCCCTGTGGCTTCAACAGCTTGCACGGGCGTGTACGGGCTATCGACTGTCCAGTAATATATACAGATCAGTGGTTCAAACGTACTTGTACGCTATATGCTAAAAACGTAGCATTTTTACCATAATGCCACTTGTGTGTAGTAAGGAAGTTGAAATAAAAAAGTCTTTTGTTTTGTTTGTTTTTTTAGCTTTTAGCCTACATTATATCGGTACGTTTTGAAAATTAAAGTAAACGTTGTTTATTGATTATTTTTAAGATGTTTTTATTCAGTCTGCAGCACCTGATTTTCCTGAAGTAAAAAAAAAAAAAACGCTAATCTTTTAGCATTTAGCCTACGGGTACGTTTGAACGTACTTCCAAATACGTCAAATAAGTTGACTCTATATTGTCAGTTCCACGCTTCCGTACCCATTCGATTTTTAATTCTCATTTTTTCCCCTCAAAATTCTTCACCGTTCTTTGTCCTTCCTCAATTCACATGGTCCGAATTCAGTTCTTTAATGCGGCAATCAAGATAAAAACACGACTAGGAACGTAATGTAAGGATTTTCCGAGACTTGACTTCCGTTTTAATGAAACTCTTCAACTCACTTCGACAATAGTTCCTTGGCCCCAAAATGCTTTCGCGAACTTTTTCAGCAAATAATGGAACATAAGTTTAAAAAAATAAATAAAAACTAAAAAACGCAATTGCATGCCAATGCGGGCGTTGACTGTATACCAACGAGTGTATTGATGTACGCGATCCTGAAACGTGGAAGACACAAGATGGAGGACGCTTTTATTTCTTTTAAGTGCACCGTTGCTGCCGCAGCACACTGGGACAATCCGCTATCATTAAACATAAAACAAACATAATTTCTTTGTTGAAACGACACTTCTCGCCAGTATATTTTGCATTTTAATGTTCATGTTTAAAGAACATGCATTCCTGTGTAAAATGTGCCAAATCTTCCACTGCCTTCACCAAACATCTTCCAACTCGTCATTGGCCCCGCCTTTTTGAAGCCACACACATTCAAAGTCACAGGCTGGCCACCCAAAGTGGATACAAATTATAGTACATGCATATTTTGTTTAATGCGGAAGAAGTTGTCACAACAAAGAAGGAATCAACAAACAAAACACCACCTTTTTTCTTTTCTGTTTATATGACGAGAAGGAAAATAAATAATAATAATGCACCCGTGTCTATGATACGCCGAGACTTTATTGAACAAGCACATTTTGGAATTCTATTTCTGAAGACGGGATGTTGTCGCGTGTGTTTGCGTTCTTTCAACGACTTCTGCCTTCGACTGCCACTTTTGTCCAACTTTGACATAAAAAAAAAAAACTGTTTTTGATTACGATCGTTTTTCAAAGAAAAAAAACAAACGTAGGGTTTGTTTTGCTTTTGTTGCCCTTGAGCTTGAATCCGGGTCCGAATGCGAAATGACACGTTTGTCTTTCCAGCTGCGACGGTGACATTCCAGTTCAAATACCACTTCCATCTTTTCCACTCGCAGCTTCAGAGCGTGAGCGCTCAAATTCTTCACCCGCTTTCTGTCGTGGCCTCCTTTGGCTTTTTGAGTCTACTCAAAGCCACACCCCTTTTTCTTTTCTTTTTTATGAAAACCTGCACTTTTTATGAGGCCAATAAGTGTCGCTGCCCGCACAAAGACACCAGGCCGCCGATATGCAAAGTCAACACCCTTCAGAGATGGCGTATTGATTTGCGGATGGGCGTATGCAAATGAGCAAGGCCCAGCGATACGTCGATACGCTTTAACGCTGATCTCCAATCGGCAACGGCGGCTCATCCTTTATTTAGGCGGCGCTTTGTAAACGTGGTTTCAAATCAACTTAGTGTGTTCAAATTGGAGGGACGAGAAACATCGACGACACGTTTGGCTTTCTTGTTTTGAGTTATCTTTTGGTTCTGTTGTTATCGGAAATTTGTGGCGGGGGGGGGAAATGCCGGAAAGAGGTTGGAAAAGAACAATGCAGATGTCTTGTTTGCTGTTGTATCTAAAATTGTCAATTATAAACATCATAAGATTTTCAATTTGTTTGTGTCCTGTTTCTTTATAAGGAGGGGGGACTTTTGTGCTCAAGGGACACTGTTGATTTTTAGATGAGGTATTCAAACGTATTTTTAAAATTCATTTTAAAGTTGTTGTTTGTTTTTTTTTACTGTTTGTAAATTGATTTAGAATATTTTTTATGTTTTAAAATTTATTGAAAACACTAATCACATGTATTTTAACAAAACAATTTTTACGGTAAAAGTAAGCTCAAAAGTAACCCAATTATGGATCAAAAATGGATCGATCCACTTTATGGGTTAATTTGACCCAACTTTCTGGGTTGTTTTATACGAAATGACCCAATTTTTGGACCCAAGTGATGAGTTGTTTTACTTTTCTTTTTTTTTTGTCTTACTTTTTCTTCTCTTCTTTCTCTTTTTTTTTTTAAGAAAATACAGTGTGACAAGAATATATTTTACTATAAAATTTTATGAGTTGTTTTACGCTGAAAGACCCATTTCGTGACTCAAAGTTGGGTCAAATCGACCCAAGTCAAGGATCGGTCCATTCTTGACCCATAGTTGGGTTATTTTTGACCCAACGGTTTTTACAATGTTTAAATGCCACATCAGCCTTCTACTCGCCACCATTTTGAAGTCTTGAATCTCTGGAGGAGTTCGCAAGACCAACAGCAGCACCAGGCCAAAATCATGTTCAATCGCTAGTTTACCACTTAAAATAATAATAATAATAATTTATTGTGCTGTCATCGATTAAAATAATAGCAGCGGTCGACAGCAGAGACAAAAAAAAAGCTGTTAATGGACGTCAAAAATTCATTTGAACTATTTCTATTAGTTTAACATTTTTTTCCCACTTTTGTTAACAAGATTATGTAAACCTAGATTTTTTTTTTTTTGTATATTTAGAACAGATATAAAAGCGTGAGTTAACTAGTGAAGTCATGCAATTAATTACGATGCCTGACGCCCCAAATTTTTTATAATCTTTTCTTTAAAAAAAAGAAAAGATTATTAAAAATTAGGGGCGTCAGGTGATTACATTTTTTAATTGTAATTAATCGCATGATTTCACTAGTTAACTCGCGATTAATAACAAATTTTATCTCTTTTTTCTGGAGAGCTCAGTATTGTTCATTCGGTAATTTTACAGATTTGACATGTCATCATCATTGCTCTCCAGAAAAAAAATAAAAAATAAAATAAAATAAATAACAAATTTTATATCTGTTCTAAAAGTGCACTAATTTTTTTTCTAGGTTTTCATACTCTTGTTACCAAAAGAGAAGGGAAAAAAATGTAACTAATAGAAATAGTTATTAGTTAATAGTCAATGGCCGTCAATGGCAAATGAATGAGTTAATGACTGCCCACATTTGCCTTTGTCGCTGTCGCTGTGATGGACACTGAAGCATGACATTGATTCATATTTAAAGGATAACTCAACATATGAAGTCAGACTCTTGCTCCACCCCTCGCTAAGATTTGAAATTGGCGCTCAAAGGGAGTGTTGCCTGGAGGACGGTTGGGTTGCCAATGGAGAGAGGGTTGGGCGTGGTCTGGCTGTGATTGACAACAGCAACTCGCTAGAAGCCGTTTAAAGAGGCGTGGACGAGAATGAGCCGGTGACGTGGTATGTCTTGCCAAATTGAGTTTATCCCAGTGTGTTACCTGAAGATACCAAATTCAAGCTTTAAACTAACATGTCAAAGTAATGACCAAGACGTGTAGACAACATTTGTAGACACGGAAAAAAAGTTGTTTTGGTGTTGTTCTTATCCTTTAACAAAACGGAACCAAAATATTTTTCACTTGTCTTAAAAAAAAAAAAATTTAAATCCAGCCCCTCTTAGATTGAACACATTTCGAGCCTGTGCCCTCCCTCCACCAAATACATTTAAGAGTTAAGATGCCAAACACGCCATTCTTGTGATCATCGATATGTCAATGAGCCTACAATTCACCTTTCCGTGGTCAATTATCTCAGGATGTTACTATTTGGGTTTAATTCAGACGGTGGGATCCTATTCGACCCAAAACAGGAAGTTTTCACTTGCAATAATGTGTGTTGTGCACTGAGGCGATAACAGTTTGCAAATGCTTGCACTGCCATCTAGTGGGAACTTTGTATTATTACATTGTAGGTCTTCAAAACTCGTATGTACATAAGTAGGCTTAGAGAGCAGGGACGACTCCGGGACCAGCTTTATTGGCACCCAATTATTTTGGGGGATCTTTTTGACCCCTAGGGCTGATGAAAAATTGTTCAGTATACCTTTTAAATTGGCCACCCCTGACCTAGTGAAAATCGGACTGCACTGCACTTTCAAATCCTGGCCGCAAGAGGACGCTGTCGCCTCAGCAAACGTCCACACCGGATGTTTGCGTAATGGTGGTCCTATACAGTTTTGACAAGTCAAGTCCACAGATTTATGTACTATTCATTGTTTATTTATTTTTTTCAAATTTAAATTATAATTAAGCTAGTAGACATTTGAGTCAAGTGTCCCAGAGCTTCATATTTTAATGTAGATACATTTTGAGATTTAATTCATTCATATGGAATTTTGGCTATATGATACTACAATAAATCATAGTTGTTATAGTTGTTTACTTGACATTATTGAATACATTTTAGTTGAAATAAAAACTGCATACAGTCATTACAATTAAATGATTTTAATCAAATAAATGGCTGCAAGAAATTATATCAAATTGACAATTTCAAATAATCAGTGTTTTAGTTATTTATTTATTTACTATGATAAATAATCAATATAAATTCATTATTTTCATTTTTATCCAGGTCATCATTTAACAACATACACAACACACGGTGGATATAAAAACTCTGCACACCCCTGTTGAAATGCTCAATTCTTGTGATGTAAAATAATTGGACCAACATAAAGCCTTTCACAAATTTGTAAAATAACAAAATTACCTGTTTTAAAGTGTTTTCAAAATTCATTCAATCGCATGTTCAACGGAGGCTAAGCACCTCTGATTAACCCCAAAGTTGTTCTAGTAGGCTTTTCCTGGCATTTTTGTTGCTTTCTAGCAGAAGCCTGAGCTGTAGTTTTCACGGGACTTTTTTCAAATGTATCCTAATTTAAACACGTTTGTGCACGCGCTCGTGCATACTGGAAAGGTTATCCATCAAGTCCTCAAAGAGCTGAAGATCTGGGAGGGCGGCCCTAAATGAAAAATCATTGAGTGGGAACCGACGAGGTAACGGCTTGCATAAGACAGAAGGCGGAGGCCACGCAACAAAAAAAAGAAAGTATTCACTCATTTTGAAAGATTGAGGAACACTTATTGGTGCTTGATTTTGTTTTATATATGTGCCTAATGGGAATGCATGTTAGTGACATATCAGATTTGTGAGCCTACAACGTGTAACGATAATAGCAAAAAGCAACTGTTTATTTGCCTATTATTGGTGGGTGTAATATTGCAACATCCAGACAGCAGAGGGCGCTTGTGAGACAACTGATCAACGAGAGTGCGGAAATGCGTCTGCACTGAATTCCTGTCTCAGGGATGTGATTTTTCCGCTAATTTGCGGAATTCCGCTTTTTTAATCCCCCCCCCCCCCCCAAAAAAAAAATCAGATTTTTTTTTTTTTTTTTTTTTGTATTTCATTGTGTATGCACATGACTCCGACAGATAACATCTTCTGCTATAGCAAAGACATTTGTGGTATGTTCTAATATGAGTTACTTTTCATTTGGTCATGATACAATTATTTGTTCATGAAATTTGAACTCTTCAACATTATTTATGTGTTAACTTAGTAATCACATTAGTTAGATGTGATAGTTTTTAAAAGCAAAGGCAGTCCAATGTTTTTGAATGTGACTGATTTTGAGTTGACTAAAACTGCCATTTTATATGGGATAGTTCAATATACATTGAAAATTTATGCTGTTGTTTTGTCTATTTCTTTGTCATGTGAGTGCATTGAAAGTACTTAAAAACACGGAAAACCCATGAGCGAGTGCCAGCGGCCCCCAGACCCCCGGCTAAATTTTCAGATAATTTCACTTTGGTCAAATCACATCCCTGCTGTCTGTACGTCTGTGGAAGCCAATTGAAATCAAAAAAATACCTTCTTCCTCGAGTCAAGGTTCGGTTTATTGAGAACCCGCCATAAAAAAAAAAACAATACACAACGGAGCGATAATAGTCCAAGCATCACTTATTGATTTGCTGATGCAGGACTGCAGTTGCTTCTAAAGGTCAGCGTTAATACCAGAAGGTCCAACCGTTTGTTTTGCTCCTGTGCTTGACTGGAGATCATTATCGTCGTAATAAATAAATATGGATGCATTGGTGACCCATGGCTGCGTATCACTTTACACACGTTGAAGCTAATGCCCCTTACAAACAACTTGGCTCTCGCAGCCAAGTAAAAGTAGATTTGCTACTAAAAGATTGTTTTTGTCACATTGAGCATCGTTTTTAACGTTGATTGAAAAACATTCCTACTTGGGATTTCATGCGCGTAATGTATTTGCATGCAGCATAACAGCTAAATGCTGCGTCACCGTGTTTGCGTTGAAACCTTGGTTTCCACTAAGAGTCCCGAGTTTGCTTTCTCACAGCCCTACTGGCTTTAGATTCAATTAGGACCCAACACATTCAGTGGTTTATAGACCAGTAGCGGAAGTTTCAAATCTTTTAAGTTATGTGTCCATGAAAATGATCATTAGAAAGGGTTATGATGATAATGATCATCATCATTAGTATTATTATTTTTAGAATTAGGGATGGGCGAGTACCAATTGCAGGTATCGGTGCCGTTATGAGCCTTATTTTAAGGTATCGGTACTCGTGACGTTGGCCAATACCAGTATCGGGCGCCCTCTTGTGGCCATTTTACGATCAGGAAATTCTATTTGAAATTAGAGGAATAGAAAAATAATTTCAATTGTTATTTTTTTAAGAGAAAAAATACTATATTTGAATTATATACTGTAGGTCTTTCGGTAAAACTATCTGTAATTTTTTGAGGGAATTTCATGCAGTACGGCAGCACGGTGGCTGACTGGTTAGCACGTCCGCCTCCCAGTGCAGAGGACGTGAGATCGAGTCCGGGCTTCGGCCTTCCTGGGTGGAGTTTGCATGTTCTCCCCGTGCTTGCGTGGGTTTTCACCGGGTACTCCGGTTTCCTCCCACATTCCAAAAACATGCATGGCAGGTTAATTGAACACTCCAAATTGTCCCTAGGTGTGAATGTGAGTGTGGTTGTTCGTCTCTGTGTGCCCTGCGATTGGCTGGCAACCAGTTCAGGGTGTACCCCGCCTACTGCCCGAAGCCAGCTGGGATAGGCTCCAGCACCCCCGCGACCCTAGTGAGGAAAAGCGGCCAAGAAAATGGATGGATGAATTTCATGCAGTAGTGATATCTGTATTTGGCATCGATATTGATGACAACCGGGCAATTTTAGATAAGAAATTATTTCTATTGTATGTTTTAACTGACTTGGTTTATGGGAATTTTGGCACAAAAGACCTCAAATAGCATTATTAACTATATTTATTTATTTGTTGTACCTAATATTTACTTTACTAATTATTAGTAAGTAGTAGCTTATTTGATCTGTGATGCATTTTATGGTATATTTTACAAGTCTATGTTAGTTGTTGTGTGCCCCAATTTCGGGGGTTTATATGTTTTGTTTTGCTTTGTTGTATATTTTGGATAGCTTAAAATCTTGGGCAAGCCCCTCTTCATGTCTTTTGATAATTCATGTATCAGCACATTGTGCATAAACTTGATAGATAGATAGATAGATAGATAGATAGATAGATAGATAGATAGATAGATAGATAGATAGATAGATAGCTTCCTAGCTAGCTATCAACTACATAGATAAAAAGCTAGCTATTGGATGGATGGATGGATAGATAGATAGATGGATAGATGGATAGCTAAGAAGTGATAGATAGATAGATAGATAGATAGATAGATAGATAGATAGATAGATAGATAGATAATAGCTAGCTTGACAGCTAGCTATCAACTACATAGATAAAAAGCTAGCTATTGGATGTGTCATGTTTACTTTCAGTCTTGTTTACTCCCTGTCATGTTTTCCCCTTGTCTTGTCATTTCCTGTTTTATTGTGAAAAGTCTGACTCCTCTCGTTTCTGGTCACTTGCCCTTCCTCGTGTGGTGTCTGTGTCAACCTTGATTGTGTCCACCTTTCCCCATTACCCTCATGTGTCATCCAATCAGTGCCCTCAGCCAGGTGTGTCTTGTCATGTCATTAGTGTTGGTGTATTTAGTCGGTTGTCTCCCCCCTGTCTGTGTTGGTTCATTTTTGCTGTTGCAACTGTCGTAAGTCTTTCGCCACGTCACGCTGACCTCTTCTCCTGATCAGGATCCATGTCATGTTGTTAGTCTCGCCTTAGTTGTTTTGTCATGTTTTGTTAGTTCAGGTTATTTTGTATTTTGAAGTTAGGTTTTTTTTTGATTAGATATTAAAACGTCTTTTTGGACTGCACCTCTGCCTCCTTGCCCTGCCTTCCCGCATCTGGGTCCTAAAGCCCCCACCTTACTGACAGGATGGATGGATGGATGGATGGATAGATAGATGGATAGATGGATAGCTAAGAAGTGATAGATAGATAGATAGATAGATAGATAGATAGATAGATAGATAGATAATAGCTAGCTTGATAGCTAGCTATCAACTACATAGATAAAAATCTAGCTATTGGATGGATGGCTGGATGGATAGATAGATAGATAGCTAAGAAGCGATAGATAGATAGATAGATAGATAGATAGATAGATAGATAATAGCTAGCTTGATAGCTAGCTATCAACTACATAGATAAAAATCTAGCTATTGGATGGATGGATGGATGGATGGATAGATAGATAGATAGCTAAGAAGCGATAGATAGATAGACAGACAGATAGATAGATAGATAGATAGATAGATAGAACCATGAAATATATGAGAGAAAATTCAGATACTTTGCAACTAGAGTATTTATTAGTCCTTTTGACCAAATAATTAAAAAAAGAAAATTAACTTCCACATATGACTTGTGATTTGTGTCGTATTTGATACATCCGGTCACAATGCTTTAAATACGTACATTTATAACTGTCAAAAATATTACAATTAACAGACATATCAAACATATGGTTAGTTCCACAAATCACAAAGAACATTTCCCACAATTAACAACTATAGGTGTTTCTCCTTTCTCAATTAGGGCGATCTTGCAAGGTCACTGGAAAAGCCATCAGTTGTGTGATGCTGCCCTCTAATGGATTATATATGCAATGCATGTGTCAGATGGGGGGGGGGGGGGATATTATACTCATGAAATCGAGGGCTCAAAATGCCTTGTATTTAATATGATCCGTTTAGCTTTATAGGGTTAAATTCCCAAAACTGCTGGCTTCTCTTGGGTCCGCTTATGACAGGGCATCAGTAAACGGCCAGACAAAGGGCAGATGGATTTGACCCATATGTGTTTGTGTGTATTGCGTATGCTCAAGGCTGCAAAAGCTCCATGATGTCAGTTTGCAGGCGGGCGGGGCGGGAAAGAGCGATGTTGTTGTCACAGCGTCCCTGTGAAAGCGTCACGGGGGATGACAAAGCGTGGGACGGCCTGTCACTGGGAGCCGGCGGCGGGTGATGAACCGTCAGCTTTGGCTTGCTTTCTCCTCATTAACGAGTCCACCTCCGAAATTGGACTTTATGAGACTCAAGTGAGCCCGCTCAGGATAACATGGATTCCAAAATAACAATTTGCCTGGTGTCAAACGCTGGCAAGGTCGAAGCCCTTTGTTTGCGAGGGAGGCGCGCGCTGAAATGCGAAGGCAGCGCCGGGCCATGCGGTTAATGGGGAAGTTTTTCAAATGGCGCCGCTGGCTGGAACAAAGCAGGTGAAGCAACAAGAGCCCCAATTAACCTCATGTGTGATTAGAGCGTATTTATCAGCGTCGCATCAGAATAAGCTGGCATTGAGAGCCACGGTGAGAAAATCACTTGGAAGCTGCAGCCTGCTTGGCTGAGTCCTAGGATTTCCAGGGGGACCTAAACGTCTCATGAAGCTCCATTTGAAGCAATTGTGGTTTTATCATGAATTCAGCTGCTTGAAAACACTTGTCAGTTCTTTCCGTGGAGCCAACACAGGTGTTTCAAACCATCAGCTAATCGGCAAGCTCTGCATGAAGCCTGATAACGATCCTCAACTGTGTTAGATGAGGGGAGACATACATGGAAAACAGGCTGGATAGAGGTAGTTGAGGATCGGGGTTGAGAACCGCTGGAGAAGAAACATCTGTGGGCTAAAGCCAAACTGTGGCAGGGTTTTTACTTTCTGGACTCGGATTTGCCATCGCTGCTCAACACGCAAGGGTTGAGGAATCCAGAAAAAAAAAACGCGGGAACAGTTTGGCTTTAGCCACAATTGCGTCTAATCAACATATAAATTAACACCAGGGGGCGCAGTTTTCCTGCTGGGTGTGCATTGGGGACCCGGGAGTTGCCCATTTGATTGGTTTGCATTTGTTTAGTTTCAGTCACCTTTGGTTGCGTTGTACATTATGCGACAGGCCATATTAACAATTTAAAAAAAATCAAAATAATCTTAACAATCAAATAACAAAACTCTTAAATCCAATGCTTTTCAATGAGGGGAGAGTTTCCTTTCACCGAGTTGGCCGCCATTTTGACTCAAGAAGAAAAAAATCAAATAGCAACAACAACAATACCTGTAAACTTCAGGGGTCAACTTGAGTTTTCATTTGTAATATCACCGATCACCACTAGATGGCAGACATGTCTTAGTTGCACTTCCACTGGGTCTTATACCGCTCTATAGGCAAAGTAATTTTGTTGAAACAATATGCAGGACAAACCATAGCATCTCAATAACATTTTGAGCGAGTTGAATTTTGTGAAACACATTTACAAAATGAGTTCTTGCACTTAATGTTGGTTTCTAGCTCAGTAAATTTGTGCCGACCTTAAATGGTAATTTTTATGCACACTGTTGGGGGGAATCCCAGTTTGTGGTTATTTTATTGTTTACTTCAAACTCTTTGTTGTTGGGTTATAATAGTGGATCTTTTATACATGCCTTTGGAAAATGTATTATGAAAAATTTTCACACATTTTGTCTATATTTTAACCAGCATTTTTGTCATGCATATTTATATAAAATATAAATATATATATATTTTTTTAAACATAACAATTAATAAAACTATTAACACAATATTAATCTGAATAATTATAATAGTAATAATTAAAATGAATAAGATTTTTTTTTTTTTCTTGACTTCCACTTTTATGGTACATCACAATACAGCATGCGTTGTGCGACATTTCAGACTTTTTGTCCGAATCTGACAGTAAACAGCTAAACGCCACACTAAAGGTCAAGGCGCGCTGGTCATGCAGAAGAAGAGGATGACTGCCTGCAAAAGGTCAAGAGCGCAATAAATGCGAGGTCAGTTCACACCATACCGAGGGCGGATGAACCCAAATATGACATCTAATCACACTCGAGTCGCTAAATTCCCATTTTTAATAAGTTTCCTTGTCGTTTTGTTTGGAATCTGTCCCAGAAGAAATTAAAACGGAGCAGGGAGGTTGTGCTGCGCGCACGATTGCTACTTGAGCTCAAGCGGCCACGTGCGGCTTTGAGTGGGAGACAAACGTACTGTACATCTGTCTGCGTTGTACGCGAGGACGCGGGAACGGAAGCCAGGCTATTGTTCTTAACTTCCGCACCCTCTTCCGTCCTCTTCGCCCCCCCCAGGGTGCGGACAGCAAACAGGAACAGATTGCTGTGTGCTGCTCCTGTTGGTGATGACACGGGAATGTCATGATGACTACTGCTTTCGGACAAAATGAGGCCAGATGGCTATTATGGGGCAATGTCAAAAACTGCACAAAAAAGGCCAAGCTGTGATCTGTCATGTTGCACAGTGAAAAATATCATCACTAAACACCAGTGGTGGGAAGTCATAAAGTGCACTCTAAAAACAGTTGGGTCAAAAAATAACCCAAAATGGCTCAAGAATGGACCGACCCAACATAATTGGGTCATATGAATAACACACAAAACACTTTGTGGATTATTAGTTTAACTATAAATTGCAAAACAATTTTGGGGAGATTCATTCATAGGTTATTTATTTATCCCCAGCCTTTTGTGTTAAATAAATAACCCAAAATGATTCGACGCAACTTTTTGAGCTATTTAACCCAACATATGTTGGGTCAAATAAGATTAATAGCCCACAAAGCGACCCAGTTTTTGGGGTTATTTGTGGGTTATTTATCTCACCCAACTTTTTGGATTTATTGAATAACCCAATTCAATTGGGCCAAAAAATTATCCCAACCAACTTTTTGAGCTATTTAACTGAAAAATTTGGGTCAACTTAAAAATTAATAAACCACAAACAACCCAATTTCAGGGGGTGTTTGTGGGTTATTCATCCGACCCAACCTTTTGTGTTAAATAAATAAACCAAAATGATTCGACCCAACCTTTTGAGCTATTCAACCCGAAAAGTTGGGTCAAATAAAATTAATAGCCCACAAAGCGACCCAGTTTTTGGGGTTGTTTGTGGGTTATTCATTTCACCCAACTTTTTGGATTAATTGAATAACCCATTTGAATTGGGCCAAAAATGATTCCAACATTTTTTTTTTAGCTCTTTAACTGAAAAAGTTGGGTCAATTTAAAAATTAATAAACCACAACAACCCAATTTCAGGGGGTGTTTGTGGGTTATTCATCCGACCCAACCTTTTGTGCTAAATAAATAAACCAAAATGATTCGACCCAACCTTTTGAGCTATTTAACCCGAAAAGTTGGGTCAAATAAAATTAATAGCCCACAAAGCGACCCAGTTTTTGGGGTTGTTTGTGGGTTATTCATTTCACCCAACTTTTTGGATTAATTGAATAACCCATTTGAATTGGGCCAAAAATTATTCCAACAATTTTTTTTTAGCTCTTTAACTGAAAAAGTTGTGTCAACTTAAAAATTAATAAACCACAAACAACCCAATTTCAGGGGGTGTTTTTGGGTTATTCATCCGACCCAACCTTTTGTGCTAAATAAATAAACCAAAATGATTCGACCCAAACTTTTGAGCTATTTAACCCGAAAAGTTGGGTCAAATAAAATGAATAGCCCACAAAGCGACCTAGTTTTTGGGGTTGTTTGTGGGTTATTCATTTCACCCAACTTTTTGGATTAATTGAATAACCCATTTGAATTGGGCCAAAAATGATTCCAACAATTTTTTTTTAGCTCTTTAACTGAAAAAGTTGGGTCAACTTAAAAATTAATAAACCACAAACAACCCAATTTCAGGGGGTGTTTGTGGGTTATTCATCCGACCCAACCTTTTGTGCTAAATAAATAAACCAAAATGATTCGACCCAAACTTTTGAGCTATTTAACCCGAAAAGTTGGGTCAAATAAAATTAATAGCCCACAAAGCGACCTAGTTTTTGGGGTTGTTTGTGGGTTATTCATTTCACCCAACTTTTTGGATTAATTGAATAACCCATTTGAATTGGGCCAAAAATGATTCCAACAATTTTTTTTTAGCTCTTTAACTGAAAAAGTTGGGTCAACTTAAAAATTAATAAACCACAAACAACCCAATTTCAGGGGGTGTTTGTGGGTTATTCATCCGACCCAACCTTTTGTGCTAAATAAATAAACCAAAATGATTTGACCCAATTTTTTTAGCTATCAAACCCCAAAAATTGGGTCAAATAAAATTAATGGCCCACAAAGCGACCCAGTTTTTGGGGTTGTTTGTGGGTTATTCATTTCACCCAACTTTTTGGATTAATTGAATAACCCATTTGAATTGGGCCAAAAATGATTCCAACAATTTTTTTTTAGCTCTTTAACTGAAAAAGTTGGGTCAACTTAAAAATTAATAAACCACAAACAACCCAATTTCAGGGGGTGTTTGTGGGTTATTCATCCGACCCAACCTTTTGTGCTAAATAAATAAACCAAAATGATTCGACCCAAACTTTTGAGCTATTTAACCCGAAAAGTTGGGTCAAATAAAATTAATAGCCCACAAAGCGACCTCGTTTTTGGGGTTGTTTGTGGGTTATTCATTTCACCCAACTTTTTGGATTAATTGAATAACCCATTTGAATTGGGCCAAAAATGATTCCAACAATTTTTTTTTAGCTCTTTAACTGAAAAAGTTGGGTCAACTTAAAAATTAATAAACCACAAACAACCCAATTTCAGGGGGTGTTTGTGGGTTATTCATCCGACCCAACCTTTTGTGCTAAATAAATAAACCAAAATGATTCGACCCAAACTTTTGAGCTATTTAACCCGAAAAGTTGGGTCAAATAAAATTAATAGCCCACAAAGCGACCTTGTTTTTGGGGTTGTTTGTGGGTTATTCATTTCACCCAACTTTTTGGATTAATTGAATAACCCATTTGAATTGGGCCAAAAATGATTCCAACAATTTTTTTTTAGCTCTTTAACTGAAAAAGTTGGGTCAACTTAAAAATTAATAAACCACAAACAACCCAATTTCAGGGGGTGTTTGTGGGTTATTCATCCGACCCAACCTTTTGTGCTAAATAAATAAACCAAAATGATTTGACCCAATTTTTTTAGCTATCAAACCCCAAAAATTGGGTCAAATAAAATTAAAGGCCCACAAAGCGACCCAGTTTTTGGGGTTGTTTGTGGGTTATTCATTTCACCCAACTTTTTGGATTAATTGAATAATCCATTTGAATTGGGCCAAAAATGATTCCAACAATTTTTTTTTAGCTCTTTAACTGAAAAAGTTGGGTCAACTTAAAAATTAATAAACCACAAACAACCCAATTTCAGGGGGTGTTTGTGGGTTATTCATCCGACCCAACCTTTTGTGCTAAATAAATAAACCAAAATGATTTGACCCAATTTTTTTAGCTATCAAACCCCAAAAATTGGGTCAAATAAAATTAATAGCGACCCAGTTTTTGGGGTTGTTTGTGGGTCATTTTCACCCAACTATTTGGGTTAATTGAATAACCCACTTGAATTTGGCCAAAAATTATCCCAACCAACTTTATTTTTATTTTTATTTTTTTAGCTATTTAACTGAAAAAAAGTTAAATAAAAAAAATAATAATCCACAAAAAAATAATAAGAAGAATTGGGTGGGGGGGGTTGTGGGTTATTTATCCGAGCAAACTTTTTGGGTTAATTAAATAACCCAAAAGGTTGTGTCAATCCCTTTTTGACCCAATTTGGGTAATTTTTGCCCCAACTGTTTTTAGCGTGTGTACTTAATAGGGATGTCCAATAACACTTCTTTCAGACTTTTAATATAAAATTTAAAATTGAACACAATGACAATAAAATTGTGAACAGACCTTTCTTTCTGATGCAGCTGACTTGCTCATGTGCCAAACTACCATAGTATAGCGCCATCTTTTGCTGAGGAAAACTTACTCAATGTCAGATTTCTTTTGGCCTTAAGTAACATTGGCTGGTATCGGCAGCCTCTATGAGTACCCAATACCTTAGAGTAGTAATTTTTTCCTATATGTAAGCACAATGTCAAATTGTGGATCATGTTACTGTGGCTCTTAATAAAGTACATAGAGTTATACTTAAAAAAATATCTACATTATACAGTCTGGAGAAATAAGTAATTTTTAAAGTGGTACTTGATCTAAAAGTTTGAGATCCACTTTAGGAACAAAAAAACGAAAAAGGTATGTTCTGTATATTTGTGTTCTCGGCTATGTGACAGCAAATGCCACCCTTCCGCGGTACCCTGGTCCTCTGTGTCCCTGCAAAGGGGAAAAAAGTCAATTATATAAATATACCATCTGTAGAGTTGTGCATGCATACAAGCAAAGTGCCAAAAAGGAGTGAAGGGGTGGATATAATGTGCAGTGGCTGGTTCATATTATTTGGAGGAGCGGTTTAATTTACCAAAGCTATTAAGGAGCATAGTGGGAACAATTGACATTTATGCAGGCGTGAGTAGCCGACTTCATTATGGGAAATGTCTAAAATAAGGTGGAAATGGAGGGTGAACAAATTATGCAGTCATTGTGGAATGAAAATAGATACGACACAAAAACTGTCATACTTCTTCCATCCACTCCATCATCAGTTACAAACTTCAACAGAATTAATAACAATAATCTCATACAGTCAAGGGGTTCTGGGTTCAAGTCTTGGCTCAGGTCCTCCTATGTGGGGTTTGCATGTTCTGCCAGTTTTTGTGTGGGTCCTTCCAGCTTTTGAAAAGTGACAATTTTGGAGGTACACGCTTTTGGCCCGACGCCGGCGATTATGGATATATATAGGATTTGATGTTTGCGTCAACTTTTTGTAATATGCTTTGGGAGGCCTCTGGAGGCTCGCTAAATAACATCTTTGATATGTAAATGTTACCTCTATATAATGTATATTAAATTATAATGAAGCATTACGTGTTCATTTACATTCAAATTGGATTAGTCTCCCTTTCAGTTGTATTTAAGTTAACTCCGCTTTATTTATGTAGCACAATAACAACAGCCCCAGCTGTAACAAAGCTCTGTACAAACATGTAATATTATTATTATTATTATTATTATTATTAAAATTAATAAGTCGATTATTATTATTTAAATTAATAATTATATAAATAATAATAATAATAATCCATCCATTTCATAGTAATAATAATAATAATAATAATAATAATAATATTTAAAAAAAATCAATTTAAAATACACTAAGCAGCAGTTTTTTCCCTCCTTTTGTCTATTAGAAACGTCTTGTCATTATAGCGGTACTTGTAGACTCAAGTATTTTTTTCAGGTGATAAAAAAATGAGAAGCATTTATAAAGTGGAAATTAGAGACAAATACTCGCAAGTAGTAGATGCAATAGCAAAAAAAATCCAGCTGGGGGTGCCACTTCCTTTCAGTTCAACGGAGAGGGCTTCGAGCGGGTCGAAGAAGTTTTCTGTTTTGACAGCGCGGGGCTGGGAGGAGCCCTACTCCTGATTGGTCAGCGAGTTCCTCTCTCCGCTGCTGATTGGCTACAGAGCCTCACGCTGCCTTCACAGCATGCAATGTCGGCTCTCCCCTCGCCTCCCCGCGTGTCCCTTTCTTCCACTTTCCCCTCACTCGCAGCCGGCTTGCCTGCTCCACCTGCAACACTTCCACACGGCGCCCTTGTGACACACTTTTGTTTACTACGCCTTGAAATGTGACTCCTGACACGATCTGCTGGAGTATCCGCTTGCCGATAAGCGAAGGAGTCCTTGAACGCGCACCCGGCGGGCGTGTTGGCAATTTGGGTGGACAAGCTGCGGAGAGCCCCCAACATTCTGCCATGAGAGTGGATTTGTTTGCGCTCGTTGGCGTGATGGTCATCACTTGTTCAGCAATGGAAGGTAAAAAAACACACAAACAAAACATTTGCGTAATTCTGTTCTGTGTGGGAAGACTTCTATTTGAGACTTTGGGAATGTTTTTGTGCACTTTGACACAAGGATGCTGGAGTGTCACACACGTGGATCAACCACAGGCTGGTGATTTGAGTGTTTGCAACGTTGCTCTAATCGTCTTTTAAATGCATTTCTGTTGCTCATGAGTGCCTTCAACCCTGCGTCCACACGCTCTGTCTGGACAAGTATTCCTACATTTTCTGTAAGAGTAGAAATAAATGCTGTTATTGTTGCTATTTTGTTGAAACACTGAAGGCACCGCCATTTATCATTGCTAAAAAAAAAATTCTAATCGATAGTCCAAAAGCAGAGGTGGTGGGTCCTTTTCTTTTCACTTGATCCTATGATTTGAAAAAATATGACAAATGTTTATTGATAGAGGAGCACACACCTTGTCTTGCGATTCTGATGGTCAGGGTTCGAATCTTGTGAGGAGTTTGCATGTTCTCAGCAATTCATGTTAGGTTCATGGCAGACTCAAAATAGTTCATATGTATATATGTGAGTGTGATTTGTGGATAGTTTGTCTAGTATGTGCCCTGTGATTGGTTGGCGACCAGACTGGGGTGGACCCCACCTCTCGCTGTAAGTAAGATGGAATAGGATGCAACATATAAGATAAAAAAAAAAAACATTTAAAACCCCAAATATTGCCAAAATAAGGCCATGTAAACACACACCAAAACCAGAATATGCTCTTAACCCGAATAAGACCTCTGGGTTATCCCTTTTCTAAACCAAATTCTTGGTCATAACGAGGCATTGGTTTTTCAGATTCATAAATGTATCCGCGATGTTCACATTTGTTAACGCATTTATCCTGATTTACCATTTATAGAAGTTCAGTTCTACTTGTGAGCTAGCAAATGTGTGTTTGTGGATTGGCCGGCACGTGCATGAATTTTTGAGACAAACATTACACTGTTTCAAGATATTCACAAAACACACACACAGGACCTCAGATATTCACATTTGTCTAAAGGCCCGTTCCTCCTCCGTGCACAAGGAGGCAGTGTTGCTATCGCCATCAAGCATGAACCAGTCGTGTTACCTTTCTTGTTTAAAATCGGAAATTGAAAAATGCAGCCTGATCCTCTATTATGTGTTTATTTAACACAAGCCGGGAAACAAAATATGTCCCTATTTTTTTTCCCTTGAGCTTACGCTGCCTTGACAAGATGTTCTTCTTCTACTGATACATTTTCTTCTTCTACGCTGCGAAAGCAGCAGCAGCCAAAGAGATAACAATAGAAGAAGAGTGAAAAACAAACACGCTACAGTAATGTGAATATATTATTCATTAACTCATTCACTGCCATACATTCATTAAAAAAAAGATTATTAAAAATTAGGGGCAAGAGGCGATTTTTTTAAATTTAAATTGTTATCAATCGCATGACTTCACTAGTTAATTCATGATTAATCACAAATTTTATATCTGTTCTAAATGTACAATAAAAAATTATAGGTTTTTATACTCTTGTTCAGAAAAGTGTTAAAAAAAAGTTAAACTAATAGAAATAGTTAAAATTATTTTTTAACGTCTATAGCAGTCAATGAATGAAAAAAAGAAGAAAAGATAAAAAATTTGGGGATCAGGCGATTAAAGTTTTTAATCGTAATTAATCGCATGACTTCACTAGTTAACTCACCATTAATCACAAATTTCATATCTGTTCTAAATGTACAATAAAAAAAATTCTAGGTTTTCATACTCTTGTTAACAAAAGTGTTAAAAAAAATGTAACTAATAGAAATAGTTCAAATTAATTTTTGACGTTTATAGCCGTCAATGGCAGTGAATGAGTTAAAAAAAAAAAAAGTTCGTATAAAGTTTTTTTTTTTAGGCCGGTTCAAATGCTTTCAAAAGGCGGCGAAAAGCCCACGGGCCCTTCGTTCGCCCCCGCTGCTCTCTATCATAACAATCAGTCCATCCACGTGTCCCCTCCACCCTGTTTTATTTCTCACAACACACACACACGCTTATCTGCGCAGGAAGCAGTAGCGTCGCCGTAAGAAGCTAATGTATCCTCTCGTCAATATGTTTTTCATTTCCGCCGCGGGACCCGAAGGGACGCTATGCCGTGGTCAGACATCCACAGGATCTCCTCTCATTTTATCCTTCGCTTGCTCTTCCGTTTTGAAGTTCAAAGAACTCATAATGTAGCAGGATAAAATGATGATTTGGTCCCGACGGTACGATTCTCTCCACGGTGGCCTCTTTGTGTACTGCACGTGCTCGTGTGCAAAAAAGGGCTTGGGTGTTGCCTGTTTGAAAAGATGGTGCGGTTGGCAAACAGATGGGGAGCGATGCTGCTCCTGGGGTTACCGCGGTAACAAGGATGAATGCGATTTCCTTGTTTGGGTCACTAATTGAAACGAGCTCGTCCCACAGGCGGGTTCAAATCTGATCTGAACTCCGGTGTGTTGCTCGTGTCATCTTTTTTTTTTTTTATTGTGTGTGCGTGGTTGTGTGTTTGTGTGTAAGTGCAAAGCATTGAGAAGTCAAATTAGCGCTAGCGCTCTTATTACCTTTCACATGCTAATTTGAGTCTTTGGTTGTAACGCCTTTGCAGACAAATGGTAACCAAAGTCCATGTTGCAACGTAGCAGCCTATTTTATAGTTAAGAACACTAAAAATATTTTCTTTAAATTTAGAATGAGTCTGTGTTTCAAATGAGTTTGGCAAACAGCGCATTGCTAGCTAAGACGTTAACTAGCTAAAGGCTGAGTTGCTCTGTTTACTTACCTTGTTTATAGAGTAGCTTGTAACAAGGCAAGCTAACTTTATTTTCTGTATTTTTCATACTTCATACACAAGCTAACACAAGCAAAAGCTCAACATCTAAAAGCATTGACAAAACATTCACAAAGGTAGCTTATTAAAATTATTTTAAAAAACATACATTGAATTCATTCAAGCCCATTTACAACCAAATGATTTTTAAAGACATTTAAAAACAACGGAATGACATAAAATGCGTAATTACTAAAAGACCGTCGAGTGAAATTGATTTTAATAATGCCAAAAACAACTTGAGGAATGGGAAAAACCTTTTAGTTTTAACCTGGGTTTAAAAGCATTTACAACTTCACTTCTGTTGGCAAATGATTCCATTTTGTGTGCAGCATAACAGCTAAATGCCACTTCACCACGTTTGTTTTGAAGCCTGGGTTCTACTGTATTTGGAAACTTGCTCCACCTCAGAGATGTTCTGAGAAAATCTGAATACAAAGACGTCATTTTATTTTTTTTACTAGCTCTAGCCGTGACCCACCCAAAATGGGTCCATGACATACTTTTTAGTCCCGGCCTACCAATTTAGAACCCCTGCTCTAAATTCAATGGGCTCTTCATTCTTCCCTCATTTCTTTCAGAGACAATTCCTATCCTTTACTCTTTTTTGACAGTTAGAGTATGTAATTAGCCTACATTGATTTGAAATGAACCTTAAACGGACTCATTTCTAAAATTCTCTTTGACAATTACAGTCAACAAGGCATCCGCATAAGAATGAGGACGTGGAGTCCATTAGCAGCATTTCTTCTTATTCTTCTTGGTGCATCTTCCTCATGTGACTGCCCCCCCCCCCTCTCAGTCACCCTGGACTCCCCTTAACGCCCCCCCACCCCCCACCCCCCCCCCAAGTCTTCCTCCTGCGGTATGTGGTACTTGCCAGACACGCTCATAATTCTCCATTGCTTGTTTCTGTTTGCCCTTAAACCAATTAGGCTTAAATAAACCTGCTCATTTAACAGCCTGGAACCAAAAGGTTGGGGGGGGGGAACGACCGGGGATACGGTACAACGGTAGACTGGGCGTGGAAAGTGAGACAAGCTGGGGGGAGGTTGAGTTTTAGACAGGCTGTATTTGTGTTTGGCAAACGAGCAGAAATTGAGCAAGACTGCATAATTGCGGGAACTCTGTTATCTTTTTTTTTTATTTTTTATTTTTTTTATTTCTTTCTGGGAATTCTGTTATCTGACATGGACGGCTAAGCTAAGGTAGAGATTCACTCCGATTCGAGATGAGCCACAAGCAACCAGTCCCTCGGAATGCTGTGTTATAAATAGTAGTGCCTTTTTGGAGGTTTGCGTTGATGTAGCTTAACTTCCCGTAACTGATTTCATGTTGGCTCACTTTAGACAACAAAATGCTGCTTGCCTGCAGCCAAGCAGTGCGATACTTTTAGTCTCACTGTCAGATTTTTTTTAAAATATCGTTGGCTGGTACCAGCAGTCTCCATGAGTACCCGATATCTTTGAACTCATTCAATGCCATTGATGACTATAGATGTCAAAAATTCATGTGAACTATTTCTATTAGTTTAACTTTTTTTTTCCTCATTAAATTTTTTATGAAAACCTAGAAAAAAAAATGTATTTTACATTTGTAACACATAAAAAAATTGTGATTAATCGTGAGTCAACTATTGAAGTCATGCGATTAATTACGATAACAAAAAATTCATGTGAACAATTTCTATTAGTTTAACTTTTTTTTTCCTCATTAAATTTTTTATGAAAACCTAGAAAAAAAAAATGTATTTTACATTTGTAACACATAAAAAAATTGTGATTAATCGTGAGTCAACTATTGAAGTCATGCGATTAATTACGATAACAAAAAATTCATGTGAACTATTTCTATTAGTTTCACTTTTTTTTTCTCATTTCATTTTTTATGAAAACCTAGAAAAAAATGGTATTGTACATTTATAACACATATAAAATTTGAGATTAATCGTGAGTCAATTATTGAGTATTGAAGTCATGCGATTAATTACGATTACAAATTTTAATCGTCTGACGCCCCTCATTTTTAATAATATAATAACTTTTAAATGAGGGGCGTCAGGCGATTAAATTGTTTTAATTGTAATTAATCACATGACTTCACTAGTTAACTAACGATTGATTAATCACAATTTGTATATCTGTTCTGAATGTACAATAAAAAAAATCTAGGTTTTCATACTCTTGTTAGCAAAAGTGGAAAAAAATGATAGACTAATAGAAATAGTTCAAATGAATATCACTTTTCACTTCACACCATACAAAAAAATATTAAAATAAAACACCTTTAATGTACAGATTATATGAATTACTTATTCACGAATGAATTAATCAATTAGACGCTGAAGTATGATATTATTGTGCTAACGCAACTAGCGAGTGCTAGCATAAACTTAACGCTTATATAAACATCGCCAAATCAACATCTTTTCAAATAATAATGCTACAGAAATGGGGATGAACAACAATACGAAGTTGTGCATAACCGCGATGATACCAAAGGCATGAGATGTATGTGGATTGTGCCGTAATACGACATTTCTCTTTCTCTGACGAGCCTATACTGTACTGTACAGTACTAAAAAAAAAGGGAAATTACAGGTTGGTGTGTTGATGTTGCAAAATATTCCATTTCTCACCGTCTGCATCAAGCGGAAATAGAGAAAAGTATAGAACACGTGTAATTAAAATCCACCACGTGGAACAGAACATTTTGTTGGGTAACCGCGGACGCATATTTCTTGACAGCAAAATCTTGTTAACAAGGAACTTTTGAAATGCAATTTGCCAAAGGTGACATGTTTGACATCTCAGAAAGGCTTAAATGTTTTTCTTTTTTTCTCTCACAAGGAATATATTGACTTTGTTATTTTATAAAAAAAAAAATCCCTCTTAATTTTTTGGGGACATTTCTTGTTGTTTTGCGTATTTACCCATGGATCTTTCTTTCTTTCTTTCTTTCTTTTTTCTTTGTAATATTTACATTCTGTAAACCTTGTGGTGTTGTTTTCTCCATAACATCACAACTTTGTCATAAAATATAGTTTTTCTAGTAATATTATAATAATATAATATTATGTTTTTTTAGGTAAAATGTGCACTTTATTCTTAGAAAATGATTTATTTTCTCTTGTAATATTACAACTTTAGGAATACCCAAAAATTTAATTAAAAATACTGTACCGATGCAATTTCCAGTTCGATGATGTCACTTCCTGTTGCGAAATATAGCGTATTTTTATTTATTTTTTCACAATGAAATAGAGTTGTGTAGTAAAATATTATTCTTAACTATTTATAGAATTACTAACATGCTTTTAATTGACCTTAATTGTAAACATTTTAGCTTTAAATTGAACTTTAAACAGAGGACTAACTGTGTTAAAAAAAAAAAAATCATCCCTGTTGAGTTTAACGGATAAGAGCTCCGGCTGTGTCCTTATTTACGGAGTACAATAAAGTCCAGCATCTCACTGAACTGTTCTTTCTCACTCTCCTGGTTTCCGCACCGCTCCGAAACACTCCATGCATATGCGTACACACATACACATATATGTCCACGCACGGTACCCCGAGCAGCTCACTTTACCCCAGAGACATCCGAGCCCTCGGAAAGGCCAGATGGTGGATGCTAGTTGGGGGGGGGGGGGGCGTGTGCATGTGTGTGTGCATTTTTTTTCAATTTACAATCTGTGTATGTTACAGTGCACATTTTCAAGGGACAGCAGGGAATACGACAGCAGTAGATGCACATTCTGCAGTACTGTATGTACTCAAGTGCTTTAAGGTCCAAGAAATACAGTTTGGTTTGTTTAACCCTGGAGAAGCCAAGAAGCCTTTTCTTCTTTGGAAAATTATGAATTATACATTAAATGACTGCTATAAGTTCACTGAACACCAAAATACATGTTTTTTTCAATGTTTTTTTCAATTTATTTTTTTCGCCCTAATTTAGGATTAGGGCGAAATTTGACCCTTTGGGATTTAGGGGTATCATTTCGAAAAATCTGAATAACAAAAACTGTCAGTAAACTATTTAGAATTTAAGAAAATAATCAATCAAATACACAGCTACATTGAACAATATAATTTTTTTGTTTTATTTGTTGCATTTTAGCCATCTTGTCACCACCACTCTGGCTCATGTAAGTGCAATATTCATCCACTAGATGGCCCATGCAGGGGTCAGAAGTGGCACTCTGGACTTTTGAAGTTAAATTTGTAAAAAAAAAAAAAAAAGGTCTTTGTTATTTGAGTAGCAGAATTTATAGGGGCCAAATTTGACCCAGTGGGTTCTCCAGGGTTAAATAGGCGTATCCCAAAATGGCAAATATAGTAACATGTGTCTGGATTTGGTACCCAGATTACATGAGGACAGGAAGTCAGGCGTCGGCATCAAGGTAGCTTCGGTATATTTCAAAATAAAACAAACTTGTTTTTTTTTAGGACGGAAGCTAGCTAACTACATAGCTTGACATGAGTCAGACATTTAAAAGACAAAAACACAAGCTCAAAATAAATTAACAATGACAAAATAACACTATTTAACTCTTTGACTGCCAGACGTTTTCAAAAACGGGTTGTCGCCAGTGCCAGCCGATTTAAGCATTTTGAGTGATCTTTCAAGGTCCACAGAAAATGTTGTGTTTGGACTATGGAAACACACATACTACCAAATGAAAGATTGGACTCTCAGCTTTCATCAGAAAAAAAAAGTTTGTTTCTACCTTATTCCGTTCTTCAGTAATCAACAATAGAAAATGGTTACTTTCACCGAAATTCTCTCTTTTGAAACAAAAAACGGAGAAAAAGAGCTTTTTGTGAAACGATGTTATTTCATGCACTCTAGTGAATTCTACACTTCTTTTTGTCCATGAATGATGCCACAAACACCTAAATAGTGCTTTACTTCTGTAAAACGCTTTCACCAACAATGAAAAAGTGTTTTTTGATTGCAAAATACGTTTATTTCCATTCAACTGTGTAACAATTTGACAAAACAATTTCGCAAACTATTTACAAATGTGTGCAACTGTGGTACTACTTACAATTATGTGGATGTTTTAAATACAGTTTTTCCTTTTGTAACGCTCTCCTGCATGCAAGGAGACGCCAGGACTCGCGCAACAGTTTACTTTCACTTTCACATTGGTCCGTTTTGCGTGCAAACGTTACACTTTCTTGACGGCCTTTTTTTCCGGGGAATAAAAAGCAAGTAGCAGACTGTACACACTTCCCCCGTGAATATGCATTGGACTCGGGGCACTCTCCGTCGTCCGATCGAACGTCCGCCTGTGCGTGCTCGGTTGCGCTCCGCGTTACGACACCGTCATAGCCGCCGCGTCAGCGGTTCCAATTTCGCCGTCAAGCTCGGATTCACCTTCATCATCATGGATATCAATGTACTATTTTAGCGTTGGTCGATGCCTTTCGTCTTGTAAGTGTAGAGCTGCTTGCAAACGCTCGCCATTGCCCGTTCCCTCCTCCATCTAGCTCCATCTAACGTCTTCTACTGCCGCGTCAATGCTTTCCAACCATGGAGTCACCATCATCTTCATCATCGATGATGATGATCGTCATCAACAATGTGCTTTTTTAGCGATGCTTTTGGTCTTTGAAAAAAACGGCTCTGGCGTTAGCTCCTCGCGAGCGGCCGCCATTTTTCCTTTGTTTTCCATTCTGATCTCCTGCTCAACGCTCTAGCTCCGCCTCTACTGACGCCCACCCGATCTTGTCAAAAGAGAGTCATCGCTGCCCTCTAGGGGCCAAAAATAGTCATTAGGCTCAAAAAACCTGCTTAAAACTTTCAGGAGAGCTCCGCAAGCCTTCCCAGCACCCGTTTAAAAAAAAAAATTTAAAAAAATGGGAGGACGTCTTTTAACGTCTTTGGCGCTCCTCCGTAGGTTTTTGCAGAACGTCATTTAACGTCTTTGGCAGTAAAAGAGTTAAACACAAAAAGTACTTACCCACCCATGGTAGAAGAGCCGTGGTCTATGTGATGACAGTAAGGGGGACGGAAGAAGAGTTTTTGCACTGAGTCTGGTCTCACAGGCCAGGCAGGCTGCAAAGCATGACCTGCGAATGATCCCATTTTTGATCGGGAATGAAAGGCTAATAATTTAATTTAATTTAATTTAATTAATTTAACCAAATATTCCGATCACGTACTTTTTCATGAAAATCGGCCAATCATGATCGGTGGCCGATCGATCGGAGCATCCCTACTGAAAATGCTAATTCATCACCAAAAACATCACCGAAGTGGTGTTTTCCTCCATTCGCTCCTCTATGAGAAATTCTAGGTCATTCTGCTCTTCAAGCTCCAGCCCCTCCCAACCCGAGAAAACTAGTGGGTTCTCACTCTATGATGTCATAAGGTGCGGAATCACCTCCGCACCTCCTATGTGGACATTTCCCATGATTCTATTGCTAGTTCCGGTATAAAGACAACACACATTCTACCGATAAGTTGCGGATGCAAATGAGAACGCAAACGTAAATAGGAAGGACTTTAATAGGTAAATTCCCTTTTAATGGGTTTATCGTATGAGTCGCTGTGTGATTAACATACACATGGTAAAAAATAGGGGTGTTAAAAAGAATCAATTCGGCAATATATCGCGATATTACAGCGCGCAATTCTCGAATCGATTCAATATGCGGCCGATTTTTTAACATACATTTTTAATGGAAATATTCAACAAAACATCTTACTAAGAGTTAGGATTCACACATTAAGCATGGAAGAATGTTATATTAATGGAACATTAAGCCTTAATATTTTATTTCAGTGCTGTTCAAACATTGAAACTGCAACTTGTTTGTTAAATGCAGTGGCTCAGTTATAAGCCAGGAATTTCCAGATAAATAAATACATGTTCATGCAAATCTTACAGTATACATGTACAAGTTTACTGAGTAATATTTTTTTAAATTTGAGTTAAAAAAAATCGCAGTAATCAATTCATAGATTTGTATCAGGATTAATCGGTATCAAATTGAATCGTGACCTATTAATCGTGATATGAATCGAATCGCCAGGTACTAGGCAATTCACACCACTAGTAAAAAAACAGGACGTGCCTAATATCTTGACAAAACAATAGGGATGGCGAAATCCGCTAGGATTCGGGACCCAAGGCGCAAAAACGTGACTGTCCCGGTGAAAAACGGACTTCTGGACACCCTAGTTCATTCCTATTGTCACAGTACCATTACTGGGTTGTACTTCTTTTTCTTGGTGCCTAAAGTTGGACACCACACAGCCCTTAGATTGAGCGATAGAGAATCAGCATTTCTGTGAGATACAAAGATTGAATGCAAAGTACACAAAAGGCACCGTTTGTCAACAAAGCTGTTCTGTTCTCGGTTTGACAAGTGTCAGGTTGCTATGGTAAAGATACGGTATCAGTGTTTACCATTTCAAAGCGTACCCTGGTGTATGGAGTACACCTTTGCCATC
This sequence comes from Vanacampus margaritifer, assembly GCF_051991255.1. Lineage (NCBI taxonomy): Eukaryota > Metazoa > Chordata > Actinopteri > Syngnathiformes > Syngnathidae > Vanacampus > Vanacampus margaritifer. The sequence continues at coordinate 5,228,216 of NC_135433.1, forward strand.
TTTTGTGTCTTTCTGCAATCCGCTGCAGACTATAATTCACTTGCTCTTTCTGTACGTGGCAGACTTTATGTTCCTGTTGTTTTCCACATTCCTCCATCCAGAGATTAGCCACAGAGATGCTATCGGGTTAGACCCGCCTTCCCTCATGTCGCTCGGACCTGACCGTGACAGGTGGCTTCGAGTGCGTATAAGGTCTAAAATCGGTGGAATCTATCGAAAGAATAAGACTCGCTGCATCGCTACCCGTCGAGATACATTGCTGAAAAGGATCTTTTTCTTCCGCGTGTTTGTTTTCTTTCGGGTCGTGAGAATGTTGGTTATCCGAATGCAGGCTGGAGATCGATGAACAGTCACTTCGAAGCTTTTATTTCTACAGAATATTCCGGGCACAAGTTAGTTCCCATACAATAGCGGCAGCCTCTCACTAGTGCGAACATTACAGTGGACTTACAACATTCTTATACTATCTTGAAGGGCGCTACCACAAAACCCCCCCAGCCCCCTGAGTTCACCAGACATGCGATAAGACTTTTACAGACATCATTCAATACACATTGACTTCAACCACAGACAAATGGTCTACAGTATTGTTGTGACGACACAAGCAGAAATTGATACTGAGGAAATAAATAAATTAAAACAGTTCTGACTAAATCTGGGCAGAAGACCCTCTTCACTGCACAGGAGCAAGGGGCAGCGTGTTGGGGGTTATAGCCTCAAACTGTGCGAGTCATCTGCTTCCTGGTAAACCCACGGGAGCACAACATAAGCACAAAAAAAAGCAAACCCCCAAAGACACACTTTGTCAGTTCTGTTTGATGTATGCACAACCTCAAGAGATAACCCGTCAGAGATGCATTTGCTGGAAAGTGGCAGTGCTAAAAAATTGATCGGGCTCAATGAGCCACCTTCTCAGATGGAGGCCAGAGAAGGCCAGCGCTTTTTCAGACGGCAAGAAAGCGATTTCTTCAATATGTGTTGAGCAGAAAGTGAAGAAGAGAAAGCCTTATCAGATTTTGCTTCTAATTGTTCATGAAGTGTGGTTCAATGCTAATAGCTACGGATGCACCCCAATCTCTGTAAGTTGCTTGTAATCAATATCCTATACAGTAGTAAATTTCATTTGGCCACCCTTCCTGGAACCGCATAATCTTCTATCTATTGACCATTTTTCACTAACTCCATTTCACAAATGCAGGAGCCATGCGGAGTCAATATCCTTCCGTTTTTTTTTTTTGCATAAAGTTTAATAAAATAGTGGAGCAAGACCACATTTCCCCTTCAGCTCATGGATTTTCCTTTTTGGGATTTTTTTTTTTACCCAATTTAACCTTAACCCTCCCTACTTTTTTTTTTTTTAAGACTGTGCTTATGATGTCAGGAAATTGTCAGCAGTGAGTGATGGAAAGGAAATATTTTTTTAATAATTAGTTGTGAAGCAAGATTTGTGTTTGGGTTCGGGTCAGCGTTGTTTATAAACTGATAGGCTCAAGTTTAAGACGATACAGGGGTCCGTGGTTTACGACGATGTTGCGTTCCTATGGCGGCGACGTAACCTGAAATAAATCGGAATTAGCTGTAGACTATCACGGATAGGCATGATCGGATATTGGATAGTGTTGTTCCGATACCTATACTGAGATCGGTATTCATGACGCTAATATAGGACTTTGTATGCAGCATCTTGTGTGTTGCTCATGCACGACATTCACTGAGGTGTGACATGTTCACTGCATGCCGAGCCAAGATATCCTATTGGCCCCTGAATGCTCTGAACCAATGGCAGGACAGCTTTTTCATGTTGAGAAAAAAAAACAACTTAGGTATCGGTACGGTATCGGCGTCGGCATCGGCAGATACTGCAAAGCTGGGTATTGGAATCTGCATCGGGGTCCAAAAAAACGGTATTGGAACACCACTAACATTAGATTCTGATGGTATGATAAATGAAATATTGCAGTATTATGGTAGTAAAATTACAGCTCTAAAATTACCTTTTTAAATAATAATATTTTGGTGAACAAAAATAGCATATTTTTTTTAATCCATTGAATGCTATTTTTAAAAAATATATAGAATATTTGGCACAGAAGAAATGTGCACCATGCTATGTTTAAATAAATAAATACATAAATAAATAGTAACATTGTTCTTCTGTTAGATTTATTCTTAGTAAGTCCCAGTGTCCCATCACTGGTGAGCTATTTTTTTTTAGAACAGACCGTGGACCAACTAGAACGTGGGCTACTCATTTTGTCCTTGGAGCTAACTAGTACCAGCTGGCATTATTAAGAAAAAAAAATGGATTAACAAAATATCATTTTTTTTAAAATTTTATTTTAAAACAAAATATTGAATATTTTGTACAGAAGAAATGTGTATCATATTAAATTTAAATAAATAAATAAATGGTAACATTGTTCTTCTGTTTGAATTATTCCTTTTAAGTCCCATAGTGTCCCTTCATTGGTGAGCTATTTTTAGAACAGACCGTGGGCTAACTAAACGTGGGCAACTCATTTTGTCTTTGGAACTAACTAGTACCTGCTGGCATTATAAAAAAATAAATAATAAAAAAGTGGGTAAACAACAATAGCATTTTTTTTTTAAATCTATAAAAAATAAAAATATTGAATATAGATTTTTACTGAAGAAATGCGTACCATGGTAGTTAAGTTTAAATAAATAAATAAATAAATGCTAACATTGTTTTTCTGTAAGAATTATTCTTAGTATGTCCCAGTGTCCCATCACTGGTGAGCTATTTTTAGAACAGACCGTGGGCTAACAGAATATTGGCTACTCATTTTGTCCTTGGAGCTAACTAGTACCTGCTGGCATCATTAAAAAATAAATAAAAATGTTATACCAAAAACTTAATTAGAGACGACTGATTTCAAAGAGGCGGCTCGTTTACCGAAGTCTGCAAGCAGCCAATCATGTTGTTTCCTGCTTAGACGTCCCATTACACTCACCGACAGCCAGTATTAGCGGTTAGTGAAACCTTGGCTTTTTAAAACCCCAGCAAACCGGGAATCGGTCCATGCCAAATCACAAAGTGACGCTAACACAGCAATAGTCATAATTACACTCAGTATTTGTATGAAAAATTATTCTAGTCCATAAATATATTTAAAAAAAAAAAACGGTGAAAAACAATAAGTGTTTACAGAGTGCCGCGTGATCACGTATTCCTACGCCGATGTGCAAGCTGGTTCATTAAAACGCTATGTAGAGACTGTCAAAACGTAAGAAACCTTTTATAGAGCGGTTTGTAATCATAGCAGGGTGCATAAAAAAAACAAAAAAACATCCACTCTGTTCCCCTTGGAATTATTTTATACTGTACAAAATAGTATGAAAAAAAGATGCTATAGCGCAAAAACATTAAAACACAGAATCGTAATAGGGCTGAAATGTTTTGTTTTTTTTTTAGCTAAAAGCAAAACAACTTAAGCTTATGTCTGTCCAAAACAATCCATCTAAACCTTAAAGTTATTTTAAACACTCACTCATGTCGAGCGGGGAAACCAACATGACATTGCCAAAAGCATGTCATCTCTGGAGATTCTTCTTCTCCAGACTCTTATTGAGGTGGATGACAACATATTGTGGTACACAGCGCCAGCTAGTGTGCGGGAGGGGCATAACAATTAGTAGGCGTCTCATTGAAAAAAATGACAGGCATTAGCAAGATGTGCGGTGCAAGGTCCAATCTCATTTTGGGGGTGGGGGGCAGGTTGGTGCTCAAGCACCACCCCCCCCCTCCCCCTGCCTTGATTATATCCTGTACTGATTTATATTAGTTGAACTCATTTGTTGTACCCCAAAAGGGAGAATAGTTCTTGCAATGTAATTGGCCTCCATATGCACACTGTGACTTGCCCCGAGACACACGCACACACACGCACACACGCACACACACACACACACGCACACACACATTGCTGTGATTTGTAGAGAGGAAACGAGCAGAGACAGAGCTAAGGGCCTGCAGCCCGAGGCCTGTGTCATTATTAATGACTAAGTGCCTGAGCAGCTCAAAGGTTCAGGACACGTGCACATATTTCACCATTCACCTGGCCCTCTCCTCAACATAAATATCATCTCTTATTAAACAGCAAGGATCTCGGCAAAAGGGGGGACGAGCGTAAAGAAATTGTCCTCGTATGAATAATATCGTGACGTGGATTTTTTTTTTTGAAGTGTCCGTTGGGCGCGAAAAGGAATGCCAGCTTCGGATTTGAGCAATGAAGGTCCGCTAAGTAGTTAGCTAAGTGTGAGGACCTTTTTTTTAATCCATTTATTTGAACCTTCATAACAGCGAATGCCAATACCTGCCAGGCCTGCTGTCCACTTTCCCAGCTGGAGAAGAGGGTGCTGTGTTTTGGAGGTAATTAACTATTGATTTGAAGTGTAGCGTGATGGGAAATGAGTGCCAGCATCTTGATTTATAAGCGCTTGCTCGGCTGACACCTGGAAAGTGCAACAGATGAGTTAAAAGAAAACTTTTGCACCTGAAAAGCCATCATTTAGGACATGGTTAAAATGGCTACCTACTAGTGGGAATCTTTGAATGTCTCACGATTCAATTCCGATTTTTGGGCGCGCAATTCGATTCAGAATCGTTTTTCGATTAAGAACGATTTTTGATTCGCACTGATTTGATTGACAATCATTTTTGCTTCAATTTATAGATGTTCAAGGAATTGGAATGAATCTACTCCAGTCTACTCGCTAATGCTAATTAGCACTCTACTCACGGCACTTTTATCATTCAAAAGAACGGCTCCACGCTGCAAAAAAAACTACTTTTATTGGAATAACTTGAGCGTGACTTTTTCCTTCTACTCTCTAATATGGCTACAACTTAACAATGTATCAGACCGCGTGGAACCACACTGACCCTAAGTGGCCAAATCGGTTACCACATGAACAGGGCTCCCAATAAAGACACACACAAACAAAGGGAAGAGAGTATAAAATAATTTAAATAAAATCGATTTTTTGGACAATTAAAATCGATTCTGAATCATACTAAATGAGAATTGCGATTCTTATGAGAATTTTTTTTTTTTTTGGCACACCCCTACTACCTACCAAGCGTGTTTTCATGGGTTACTGATTGTGGGAGGAAAATACTGTTGATCATACTTTTTCTGGTTATGATAATTGATTGTCACTATAGGCATGGGCCGATTACTGGTTTGACGGTTTACTGTGGTTTTAAAAAGGCAGGGACGAAGGCATGAGCATATACAGATATATTTTTGCTATCTGCTGTGTCATAAAAAACAAACATTCACCAGCACAATCTCTTTTTGTCTTAAAAAATAAAAAAACACAGGACAATATAGATTTGTAGACAAGATTACATTTTTTAGCCATCCATCCATTATTTGAAGCACTTATCCTCACGAGGGTTGTGGGCCGGGCACAAACAAATAAACAAAAAACAGTACCAGTGGGTACTAGTTTGCTCAAAGGACAACATAAGCAGCCTACTGGCCTGTTTTTATTAAAAATAGCTCACCAGTGATAGGACAAAACTGAAGAAGATTGTTTTTCTTTCTTTCTTTCTTTCTTTCTTTCTTTCTTTCTTTCTTTCTTTCTTTCTTTCTTTCTTTCTTTCGGCTTAACATGGTACACGATTCTTAATATACCAAATATTTTACATTTTGTTTAAAAATAAATTACATTGGGTTCAATGGGAAATAGGCTGTTTTTATTTACTCAAATATTATAAAAATAGAATGAGTGAAATACATTTTAAAGCTGTAATTTTAATACAGTGATATCGCAATAGTTCTACCCTCCGATTAATTAAAAAAAACTTTTTTGGAGGGGAAATTATAAACATGTTTCCTCTACTATAGTGGACCACCATATTTTTTAAAACATTTTTTTGCGTATTGCAGATTTTTTAAAATAATTTGGGGAATTTACAAAAACATATATATTTTTTTTTTACATCCCAGTTTTGAACTCTACCGACATGTTGATGATGTCATTGGTTGTGCGTCAGTGTGAGTTTCTGGTCACAAGGCCGACTAGGTTGCACCGTCACCCATTTTATATTCCTTTGCTGGCTGCTCGGGAGCAACCGGAGGAGTACTTGGTGTTATTCATTAAATTTTTTGGCCCAGGGTCCATATTCTATAGGCAGGCTTCCATCGTTATTGTGGAAGACAGTTGCGTTTTTTTGAGTCATCCTCCCTTGCTGTATCGTCCTCCACTATGCGCGGTTCATTATTTTCAAGGCAAAAAAAAAAAAGAGGACAAGGATTAGGACTCATTTGTGAGAGGACACAGCGAGAAAAGAAGGACAGACTCGTATCTGCTTACAATCTCCTCCTTGCTAATGAGGAAGCTGGTGACTCGGGCTGCTAAGCCTTGAGTACAGCCCGAGATGGAGAGCGCATCTGCCTGCACACATCTGGGAGTTCATCTCCTCGGATGGCTGCAGGGAGCGTGATTTGCCTTTTTTTTTTTTTTGTATTCACACTAATCTCATCAGCAGTGAGTAATGTTGAGTGCAATGTTTATGTTGGTGTGGAAACTGCTGTTACCTCCATGAGAGATGTCCTGATGATGCAACTGCTGTATTTTCTGTCATTGAAATCTAGCAGAATGAGCTCTTGGTACGTACGTTGCAAAAAGTTGATTTCCTTGTTAGGCATATCACAACATATGATTTAAACACAATTTTATCCGAAAGACCAAATGAGTAAAAAAAAAATTCAAAACGATAAACAATGGGCGGAAATAATAGAAAACTTAAAATGTGCTGTCACTGGTATTGGCACCCTTTCCTGTAAATCAGTATGAAAACACCATTGTGACTCACAATTCCATCTATCCATCCATCATCTACCGCTTATTCGGGGTTGGGTCGCAGGGGCAGCAGCTTTAGCAGGGAAGCCCAGACTTCCTTCTCCCCAGCCACTTCAGCCAGCGCCTCCGATGGGATTCCAAGACGTTCCTAGGCCAGCCGAGAGACATAGTCTCTCCAGCGTGTCCTGGGTCATCCCCGGGGCCTCCCGCCGGTGGGACATGCCCGGAACACCTCTCCAGGAAGGCGTCCAGGAGGCATCCGAACCAGATGCCCGAGCCACCTCAACTGGTTCCTCTCAACTCCTCGTTTCATACCCTGGTAGCGTCACCCATGGCAAACAGGTCCTACGTGAGGGACCAGACAAATCATGGCTCAAAAGATCCCTATGATGAATTTAAATTTTTGGATCGTGGTTTCCCTTGCCTGGACGCGGGTCACCGGGGCCCCCCTCCCCTGGAGCCAGGCCTGAAGGTGGGGCTCAAAGGCAAGCGTCTGGTGGCTGGGCCTATACTTATAGGGCCCAGCCGGGCACAGCCCGAAAAGGCAACTTGGGTCCCCCTTCTCATGGGCTCACCACCGGTGGGAGGGGCCAAAGGGGGTTGATGAAAGAAGTCTTTGACGGTTGGTGCAAATGGTGGGAAAAACACCACGTCCAAAGAGCTGAAAGCCAACCTGGAACAGTCTGGGATCATGGTTTCAAGAAGTACCATAAGCCTCACACTGAACCAAAAACAGGGCTTCATGGGTAAAGACCATTCCTGAGACAGACATAAAAAAGAATGGCTAACCTTTGCCAAGGAGTACCTGGACAAGCTTTTCGGCAATGCACGCTAACAGCTTGTTTACAGACGTGCAAGCTTCCAAGGAAAAGAAGACCCTCCCTACAGTTAAGCATGGCGGAAGATCCATACTTCTCTGGGGCTGCTTTGCTACATCTGGCACTGGAGGCCTTAATCATATCACAGGAATCATGAAATCAGAGATTTATCAAGACATTCTAGTGGGACATGTCCTACCAAGTGTTAAGACAACTTGGTTTGAGTTAAAGGTCATGGGGTCCTCCAGAAAGGCCAAGACCCAAAGCACACAGGAATGGTTAAAAAAGGGGGGAAAAAATGGCCAGATGTGACTAAAACCGATTGAAAATCTTTGATATGAGCTGAAATGTGCCATTGCGAAAAGAAACCTGCCAACATTCAAAAGCTTGAACAATTTCAAAGAAGGGTGCCATTACATTATGTAAATTGAAAAACAAATTCTTTTGTTGAAATATTTTGGACATCCAATGAAAAAGTCCTGATGATATAAATTTGGTACATTTCCATTCATTTCTGAAGATATTGTAGAGATCATGCAAAAAAAGGAGACCCGAGGAAGGACCAAAGAAAAGAAAAAGACAAACATTCTAATGCAACTTGTGCATTGGATCTCATTAGATTACGTCGGTGTAACTAATGAAGAGTCTTGAGAGTGTAATTTGCTTTCAAGTGAACAAATCTGCCAGACCATAATAAATGCTTTGACTTTTCCTTGTAATCTACTAAACACAGTAATTACCAGCACATCTGCCATTATCTATCACGTCAAATGCAAGGTGTTACGGGGTACGTTGAGCAGTATCAAATTCTATAAAATGTGTGGCCTCAACCTCCGTGCCTTATTCCTCTTTAGTCTCCATCTCCTGCCTCCTCTTTTTAAAGCACTGTGCTTTTGATGTGAGCTTCACACTCCATTAGATACCAAGTCATCATTTTGACAGGAACGTCTGCGTGCAGTCGGACCCTGCGTGGGAGTTTGGGAGACGTAAAATCACGAGATGTCGTTATAGCACTCTTTTTTTTAATTCTTATTTTTTAAATTATTAGTATTATTTTTTAAAGCACTCTGTAGCATTTTAGCACACAGTAATTTCTGGACTATAAGCCGCTACTTTTTTCCACTTGCATTCGACCCTGCGGCTAATACAAAGGTGCGGCTTATCAATCAGATCACAATGGCGCACACTATGAAGGAAGCGCAAGAGCATCGGGCAGAGCAAAACAAACCTAGTGAGCCCAAATACAGTAGGAGAGACGGAACGAGAGCGACACAATTTGTGCCCGCGTTATGGAAAAGAAAGTAGCGGGAACCCGGTGCGGTAGCATTAAAACACCTGCGGCTTATAGTCGGGTGCGGCTTATATTTATAACAAACTCGAGTATTCTCCAAATTTAGCTAGCACAGCTGGTAGTCAGGTGCGCCTTATAGTCCAGAAATTACTGTACATGCAGTAACTGATCTATTGTTGATGATTTTGAAAAAAGGTTGTGTGTGTGTATACCCTCTCAGGGAGTAAATTAATGACTTTACTTGATAACTACTAATTACTTGCAGTTAACGTGGTTTAATGTTTCGCTTATTTATTTGTCTGCGTACAGTGTATTAGATGGGTAAATCTTTTTTAATCAATGAATGAATAATGTTGCCATAGCGTGAATGCAGCTGAATCAATCGCATACCTTTGTTGTCCTCCTTCAGACAGGGAAATAGTTAAGTTTGACTCAACAGTGCCTCTGCTGGTTGCATGTATGTAGTGCACTCAATTTTTCCTAAATTATATTAAGGTAAGATGAATCCTCAGTCAATTCCACACAATCGACAGATATTTTTTTCTTTGCGAGCAAGGAGAGCACTTTATTACAACAAAATGACATCGGTTTAGAATTAGAGTTTGAGTTCAGCTTTTTTTCCAAGCTTTCCTATAGTGATAGACATATGGCGTAAATAAATGTCTCTAAGCATATGTTTATTGAACATGCTTTTTATTTTATATATAATATTTGACAATATACCTTTTATTTTTAAAATTCTAACAAAAAATTCAGGGAGGCCCCTGGGTCATCAGCATGTTTTAAAAAGTTAAATTTGAAATTTTAAAATATTTAATAGTTCCCTATAGTAAATAATGTTTTCCAAAATTTCAAAATATATGAAATGTTAATGTGCAGTTAGTTCCCAGGGTCAGCAGCAACTCTTAGGAATAACTAAAAATGTAAAGAAATAGTCCCTCAAGTTTGAATACAGTTTTAAATTTGAACTATTATTGCTGTCAGATTTTTTTTAAATGTCAATGTCGCTATTCATCAAAATGCTGAATATCAGCCGATAATCGCTCTATCCCTACTTTTTTAGTTGGCTAGTTTTATTTTTTATTTTTTTTCTGGAGAGCTCAATATTGTTCATTCGGTAATTTTACCGATTTGACATGTCATCATCATTGCTTTTTTTTTTTTTGTGCGTGCGTGCGTGCGTGCGAGTGTGTGTGTATTCATTAGTTCACCTAAAACCTATTTAAAAAATCCCATACCGTTCACCTAAACCGAACACTTCCAGCCAGAGTCGTGAGGCCATCAGGAGACCCGAGGAAGGACCAAAGAAAAGAAAGGAAAGTTGGCTAGCTTTATCACGCAATATTGAATACTTTAAAGGTGGAGTACTGGATAAGTATGTGACAAAAAAAATCCTTCACAGCTGAAGTAAACAATTCCTTCCACCCATTTTCATATTTAAAAAGCTGCTTCATAAGTGAATTTGCCAAAGTAGAGGTGAGACGCCTCTCACCCTCCCCATAGGATAAATACGACTCCTGGCAAGGTCATCTGTCGAGGATATCTGTGTGATTGTGTGCGCAGATTCCAGGATACGTCACTCAAAGTGCGTTGAAAGGCTTTTCAGACGCCTGACATCAATTGTGCCCGAAGAGGACGACACCTTTCAGGAAAACGTTGTGGAGTCGTCGCTTCAGTTACTGCACGCTCTCACTAACAAATCTTTTCAATCAACTATTCAATTAATTACATTTATAATCATTCAAAGTGGCACAACTTTAATTTTAACATTATTACTTACAGATTCCAGGCAGAAAATTTAGTGTCGACCAATTTTTGTGGTTGATTTACAGTAATCGAGTGAGCTGACTGCACTTTGCAAGGGGAAGTGAACCCCCCTCCCCCAAAAAATCGTGACTAGCCCCACTTGTCTAAATATGGTATTCTGGTTAATTTTGTGTTAGTGGAATATGGGTTAAGCAGCAAAATCCTGCAGTTTTGATCAATATCAGAGGGCGGCCATTTTGCCACTTGCTGTCGAGTGGGAAAAATACATTGCATAGTTGCTTAGGTCTCAGGTAACAACCAATCACAGCGCAGCTTCAGAAAACAGGTGAGCTGTGATTGGTCGTTGCCTGAGCCCTGAGCAACTGTGATGTCATCTTCAGGTGACAGCAAGTGGCAAAATAGCCGTCCACTGAGATGGATAATAACTGCTGTATTTTGCTGATTAATTCATATTCCACAAATGTAATATTAATCAGAATGTCATGTTTTATATATTACATATTACTGTCAAGAAATGTTTAAGGTTGACTTCCCCTTTAAATTATTGACTTATCCCGCAAAAGAAAACATGCATGAAGTCTGGTCATTGTGCAAACAAGAAAGAATCCTGCCCTCAATCTCTGTCTGTTTGTTTCCTGGGCTTGAAGATTGATAGCGACTTGCCGCAGGACGTACGAGCGCCGTGATGGTGTCATGGATCACAGCAGCGGGCGGGAATGACAGATGCCATGAGCGTCTTCTGTTTGCTCGAAAGGCGGATGCGTGTCTGATGGATCGTTTGGATTTTATGAATACCAACATAATTTTTCATCATTTATGCGCTGGCTCTTTTGGGTTTTGGGGACCAGCAAATTTAGCAAATGATAACATAGGACACTCCCATGGCATCAATTCTAAAACATTTTATATGTAAATATAATATGACTGGATTTTTTTTTGGTCTACTTTTGCGGCTGTTGCTGTTAACATCCAATCGTTTTCCCCTTCTGCTTTTTCCCCTTACACTTATTATTTCTGCCAGCAGCTGCGCAGTAATGTTGGGAGATGACAACAATGACAATAGCCATTACACACAAATGACGCTAGTAGCACAAACAGAAACAGATGGCATCAGTATACCATTGTCATGAATTTATTATTTATATCCAGATCAGCCATGACATTTTTGGCAATTTATGGCTTTAGAACCTGACACGGCAGGTGGTTTCTTTCACAAATCTATCTAGAAAAGAGTCACAAGAGAGGAAGCTTTCTTTCGTTCTTCATAATTATGCTTTGAGTGACCAAATGACACTAAAATTAAAAATGTTAATGTAGTAGATTTTGACCAATGAAACTTGGTGTACTTGTTGATTGCGACAACACTAAATCTCTATTTTTTTAGCAAAAGGAGGCGTAGTCACCTTCCTTTGAACCCGTATACATATATCAGGAAGACTCAGTCAATCAATGCAATGATTATTCAACTTTCAATGAATATTCAATTCTCTATGAATATTCAATGGATATCTGAGGATGTGGATACTTTGACTGCTTATAGCTACTAAGCACAAAATGCTTACATCTCTGATCTGATATGTTTTAAAGCAGTGGTTCTCAACCCTGGTCCTCGAGTACCCCTACCCAGCCTGTTTTCCCACGTCTCCCTCTGCCAACACAGGTGAGGATCATTATCAGGCTTCATGTAGAGCTGGCTGATTAACTGATCGTTTGAAACACCTGTGTTGGCTGAGGGAGACGTGGAACAAGAGAGATTACATTTCACAAAAAAATTTTTATCCACAAGGTCAATTTCAAGGTCAAAAGAGTTACTATAAATGCACCAATCTTCTAAGTGACTGCACATTTGGAGTGCCGGTACTTCTCGATTTCCCTTTTTTAACAAGACCTGTTTTGTGAATTTTGAACAAGTAGTTCCTGAGCTATAAGAATTCACACCCCTTCTTGCCAAAGATGTCAAAATTCTGCGGGCTGTAGCACCCAAACCTCTTCTCCGATCGACCTAAAATTTGAGATTTGGTGTTTCGCCATCACTATCAACAAGTACACCAAGTTTCATTTACTCATTCAATCGCAGCCATTTCCACTGAAGCAACCCCCTTCGCTCTGTTTTACTGGATTTTGACTGATTTTGCAAGGCCCACAGAATATTGTGTTCTATTGCTATAAAAACATGGAACCTACCAAAAGAAAGATTGTCTTCTTTCATCAGAAAAAAAAATATATTTCTATCTGTTTTTGTTTTGCAGCAATTAGCATTAGAAAACAGTGGGGGGAAAGAGCTTTTTGCAACATGGCCCTGCTTGATCTCTTTTACTCTGCTGCCACCTGCTGGCCGCTTTTGTAATAACTACCATTGCTTCAAGCTTTCTCTTCAGTTCGGAGGCTACATCAAAGCCTTCTGTATGCTCTAGCATAAACAACCCCCCCCCCCCAAAAAAAAACATATAAATACGTCTTTGGAAGCATGGTCATAATAAAAATAAAACGTGTTTATACGTTTTTGGGAGCAAATGAGTTGGAATCTAAATCTGCTTGGTCCAACCCACTGGGTGATTTGGCATGGAACAACCCTGGCGTATTCTGAAAAAAATCTGACGTTGCCTGTGTTGACCGTACTTCCCCACCACCCATCAGTGCAAACCCGCTAATGGTTACTTACTGATCCCAACACACTCTGTATTATGTGCCGGACGGTAGATTTGGTCATTAGTATGGACCACCGTTTGTGCTCTAACGGCGTCTAATTGCTTTGCCTTTCACATGGTGGTGACATCAGCACATTACTAATTGACACATAATTGCTAATAATCTTGGAATGGATCACTGCGAGTCCAATTAAAAGTGATTGCTACAGCTTGAGGATTTTTTTTTCTCAGGCAGGGTCGCTAATTGAATAGATCTTTGTCAAAAGAAATCTGAAAAATATTTAGCTATTGCAAATGAGTTTCTGTTCCAGCGTTTGGATCGGGGTTATGCTTCTTTATAACTTTGTTTGCTGATACCTGCGCAAGAGATAACAGCGAGGTCCGTGAAATGGAATCCCGGTCTGTTCTGAGAAGATTGAGGAAATTGCTCGGAGCAGGAATGTGCTTGACATGCTTGTTTGGGTCAGTGGAGGAATTGCCGGTGTGTGTGTGTGCGCTGTCATACCCTAACTGGCTTTTTTCTCAGCGGAAGAAAAACTGAAACTCGATATGAATATCCTCTCGGTTCTTCCATAAACATACCTGGAAATACTGTTGAAAGCCCCCCCCATTCCATGAAAATTCAGTATAATGCTCCCGATGAGAGGGACAGGAAATAGCTCTCGACTCCATAGTGGAACATTTTGGAAGTCGTAGGAGGGATTTATTGCCTGTTAGCATTCAATGTTTTTGCTATATTTGTGCATCTTTCTGTGGTCTGCCACTCTGACCCGCTTTTCCACATATGTATCACGTTCCATGATGTACTAAAATGTGTGAAGTGGAGCCTCGTCTGCCAATCAAGCAAGGAGATCACAGATCAAATTTCTCAGATGAGACAGACAGGCACACAATTCAAATCTGTGTTTCCTCTGCGGCTTTACCGTAGTCCAGCTACAGTACAGGTGCTCATCAAAAAAAAAAATCTGAATATCCTCCATAAATTGAATAATTTCCATAATTCCATTCAAAAAATCTAACTTTCATAGATTATTTATTATTATTATTTATTTATTATTATTATTTACATTACATTGGGCTTCCAAATAATATTAAAACAAACAAAAAAAACGGGATGTCAAAGAAATAGAATAATGTGAATAAATCACCTTGCATACTTCCCAATGTTTTAAAAAAAGATAGATGGTTGTCAATCTTCAATATTGACATCCTGTTTTCATTGGTTTTATGAGCTGGAAGCCCAAATAATGTCAAAATAGACAAATAAATACTTGATATCACTTAAATTGTGGGCCCTGAATCTACAATCTATGGAAGTTGTCAAACTTTTTTTTTTAAATGGAATCACAGAAATTATTCAACTTTTTGAGGTAGGTGTGTGAATTGCATAGTACCTCGCGATTCGATCCATATCACGATTAATAAATCACAATTCAATTCGATGCCGATTAATCCCGATATAAATCTATAAATTGATTATTACGATTATTATATTTTTTACTCAAATTAAAAAAAAATACTAATCAGTAAACTTGTACATGTAAACTTGTAAAATTTGAATAAAAATGTATTTATATTTTTATTCACCGTATTTAACAACCAGGTTTCAGTCTGTTTCATGTTTGAACAGCACTGAAATCAAATATGAAGGCTTTGTTGCGTCAAACTCCAACAAGCACATGCAGCATGCCCTCCCAACCTGTAGAGGGCGAGCACACATCCACACAACTAGTGGGACCTGGAAACAGGAAGTGCTTATAAGAAGGACCACATTCAAGCACATGGCATTGAAATGTTTGCAAGTAGCTCAGCTAGCCCTCGCACCTCTCACCTGCGAACAAGTTATTATCACTACAACTCTTGGTGGATTGCAAGACGCAACTGGTAGGAAAAGGACTTTGAGTTTTGAATGTTTTTGCCTGACACCCATTTTCATTATAGTTAATTTTTATGTTGTTTTGATGTTTGTTTTTAAAATTCCGTTTAGAGCAGGTTTCATAGTTATTAGGTTAAATTTTTCCGAAACCCTGAAAGATTCCGTATGAAATTAATTGACAAAGATGAAAACAAAGGACGTTTGCTGTAATTATAGTTTTTCTAAAAAAACTCATTTTTATTTTAACAAACATGTTTTTGTTCTCAATTTCAGTTGTAGTTGTTTTATTAGCCTTTGCTAACATAACATTGTGTACAAAGAATATTGTAAACTGCACATGCAATTTTCAGCAGTATTTCTTAGGGATGCACGATAGTACTATTTTCAACTTTACCGATAAACCAATAATTTAGAAAGTGCGATAACCGATAAGTGAGCTGATAATTGTTTGCAAAATGAACTTGAATACAAATATACTGTCGAGTCCTACTATAAGTCTAACATGTACAAATACATTGAAAAATTGTGTAGCGCACCAAGAAGTTGAATTTTATTGATATCTCTGCTTCAAAACAAAGCAGTCATGTTTTAAAAATGCAAAAAAGCATGTTAGCATTGTCCGTTGTGCGCATTATGACGTCATAAATGTGCAACACTAAAATAACCGAGGGGAAGAGTTGAGGAGTTGGGCACAACTTGAACCACAATAGATGGACCAACATGGCACGTCTATTATTATCAACGGATTTCTTTATCATCTACTGCATCTCTATGACGTCAAATTGGTCGATAATTGCCGATAATTATCGACCGATTTCTTGATTATCTGGTTTATCTGTTTGACGTCAAATTGGTCGATAATTGCCGGCTCCCCTCTTTGGTGGAGGTTTTCATGCATGCCAGATCCACCACACCAGCATCTATCGAAACTCAAACACAATCTGCTTCCTCCTTGGTCGTTGAATCGGTGGAGGCTGATGTCTGCGGATCTCACTCTGCTTCATCTATCCTTCCTTCCTTTCTTTAGTCTTTCCTTTGGTCTCTTGAGGTCTCCCTAATTTGTTGGAATTTAGATGTTTCTGGGGTTGGTGAAAGATTCTGGTTGGTAACCCGGTGGGTAGTAGGTGATGTCTGGTCTGTGCTGGATTTTCACTTTCCTTTCTTTTCTTTGATCCTTCCTCGGGTCTCCTGACAACCTCACGACTAGCTGGATTCTGAAGTATTCGGTTTAGGTGAACGGTATGGGATTTTTAATAGGTTTTAGGTGAATTAATGAGTACACACTCACACGCACGCACATACAAAACAAAAGAAGAAAAAAAGAGAGCAATGATGATGACATGTCGAATCAGTAAAATTACCGAATGAACAATACTGAGCTCTCTCACAATTTTTTTTCATTTTCATCATTTTAAAAACGTCATTTTGCCACTTGCTGTGGACTGAAAATGACATCACTTGTGATGTGGGCTCAGGTGGCAACCAATCACGGCTCACCTAACGTTTACAAGTTGAGCCGTAGCTTGAGCATATCAAGGGGAAACTGCTGAAGGTGAAGAACCCCTAATCTGCCCCCCCCCTAAATCATTCTTTGCCATAATCCCCTCATACGGTCCAGGACGCCATATTGGATTCCATATGGGCTGTGGTGCGGACTCCATGCTGCTCTCTGTCAGTGGGGGAACGGCAATTAGCGGTACATTTGCTGAAGATGGCTGGCAACCAGAGACCTGTCACCTTTTGCTTCACAGCTCTGTCTTTGAAGACATGCACTTGCGCGCACGCACTCGTGTTTGTGTCTGCGCGCACGCGTGTCTGTCAGCGTGCATCGTGGGAGGGAAGAGCGTAGCGCGGCACCTGCTTCACTGCAGGGGGTTGGACCGCTTCACCGGTGAAAGCCGTGCGCGTGTGCGTGCGTGTGTGTGTGTGTGTGTGTGTGACAATGAGGGCGAGCAGCATCTAAATGCACACGGTGACTTGTAATCAATGTTACAGCAGGTCCCTTTAGGTATGCTAATGCGTCTCAAATGTTAATGTATTTCAGTTCTACTAACCCAAATTGTATCGTAAGTGAATGAGGGATTGTGCACATGGTAATGATGAAATGGAAATCTGCTTGATGGATGTTGTGTATTATCGTGGGGAAATGAAGTCACACCTTTTTGGAGAGAAATAATATTAAAGACTTGTGTTCGGGTGCAAAAAAAATTCAATTAAAAATCCCTGTTTGTGTACTTCTCAGATTAGCCCAGTGCTTTTGCCCATGTGGGAAAGCTTTAATGCTCACATACTGTATGTGACCCTCTCTAGCATAGCATCGGGTTAGAATTTCCCACGCCCTGTCTGCGGATGTGACATCATGTGCGTGGTGTGCATGTGAAGAACGGTACGTGCAGTTAAATTTTTCGTCAGCGGGTGGCAGTAGCGATTCAAAATGGAATATTCTACGTTCAGTAGCTTTAAGGTCTCTGTTTTCATTTTCCAAAAGTGCACAAGTAAAAATTGTAGTCAGTATATGAAAATAAGTGATGAGTAGACAATGTGCATCATTCGCTAATTTTGGCAGAAAAAAAATACCGTTTACCGATTAATCGGCCGATTACTTTAAAAAATATTTATAATGCATAAAATTATCCCCCTATACCTTTTCAATGGGTGTCACTTCTACACTAACTTTCACTATTACGATTTACTCTTCTTTGAATGACAAGTCCGCAGTATGACCTTATCAACAAATTTCATGACCTATACAAGCTTATTGTGTGTGTGTGTGTGTAAAACCATTCTTACTTGTTTACAGCTGCTGTACTGTATATGGTTCGAGTACATAACTGGGCTGGAAAAATAGCAATCCCGATTATTTGATTGAGATTGAAATCATGATTAGTCTGAAGTTGATGCTAACTTCCGGTTAGCATTTGAATTGGATCCTCTTCGCTTTTAGAATTAGTGCTAGGCTAGCGACGTTTTAAAAACGAAGCATGTTTTGTATTTAAATATACAGTGGATGTTATTCTTATTCTCGTGTGTTTAGTTTTACAGTTAACTCCAACTGGGATTTCATCAAACAGTTTAAAGGACGCTTTGGGGGACAACACAATAACCACCAGAATAACTGCTAGTTGCTAATGCTATGCAAGCAAAATGGTGCATTCAGGGTACTTTCTCAGCGTCGGAAATTTCGTTGTTCTTCGATTATAATGTTTTAAGGGGAAAATAATCGGCCAGTTGGCCGATTGTTTTGGCAGATGTTTGAAGGGCAATTATAATCAACGGCCGATTAATCGGTCGGGCCCTAGCGTTTTTATCCGACAAATAACCAACATGCCTTGGATAACTCGCCAACTTGGGTCTCAAAATAACTCCAGCCATTGACTATGTAAAAGAAACAAAAAAGCTTTATGTGAAAAAAACTTCATGGAAGGATTTCGACCAAGCATCATTAAAATTGCTGTCAATTTGTCAATCTTCGATGTACTTTCATGTGTTTTATATTATTTCAAAGGTGAATTAAGTGTAGAGAAACTGTGTACATGAGTATCTCAATTAGCATTTTGTTTACCATTTCGTCAGAGCCGGCTGGTCACTCACGGTCGAAGCTTGAATGTGCCGATCCTGAATTTCTCTCTCTAGAATACTTGAGCATCCAAGTCCTGCTCAAATTTATTCCATAAACCAGAGGGAATTGAGAACTAGGCCCCGCACCACTGTCATTATTTTTCATAAAAATATATATTCCCTGTTTTCCCTCTGAAGACCTCACACATAAAGAAAAGAAATCTGACACTCGCCCACTGTTTTATTGACAAATGTATTCAATTGTGTAACATATTGTTTGTATGGTTTTAACTGGCAAAGCACAAAAAAAAAAAATTTCATTCAACATGTACATACATTAACTCATTCACTGCCATTGACGGATATAGACGTCAAAAATTCATTTGAACTATTTCTATTGGTTTAACATTTTTTCTATTTTTGTTAACAAGAGTATGAAAACCTATATTTTTTTATTATACATTTGGAACATATATAAAATTTGTGATTAATTGTGAGTTAACTATTGAAGTCATGCGATTAATTACGAATACAAATTTTAACCGCCTGATGCCCCGAATTTTTAATAATCTTTAAATCACGTCAGGCGATTAAAATGTTTTATTGTAATTAATCGCACGACTTCAATAGTTAACTCATGATTAATCACAAATCTCACTAAAAATTCTAGGTTTTCATACTCTTAACAAAAGTGGGGGGAAAAAAAAGTTAAACTAATAGAAATTGTTCAAATGAATTCTTGACATCTATAGCCGTCAATGGCAGTGAATGAGTTAAAAGTAATTAATTCCGACTTAATGGGTGTGTGTGTGATTGGCAGCATTGGATAAATTGCAATAAGTAACAAAGTGTAATAAAAATTTTCATCACAGAGCTGCTCACTTTAGTGTAATAATATACAAAGTACTTTGTAATATACAGAATGTGTGTGTGTGTTTGTGTATGACTAGCTAGATGAAAGAAAGGGTCCCCAAGTGGCTTAGGCTTTATTAAAGAGAAGTTAATGAGTTCCCCTGTCTGCCTTGCTTCATTTTTTTCTCCCTCCCTCATTTATTTCGAGCCGCCATCCGCTTTCTCTAATATTCCACTGATCTTAAAGCACATTTTCCCCATAAGCCCAGTCACATAAGTAAATATGTAAAAAAGGGGGAAAAAAAAGTCCCTTTGGGATGTGAAAGTATTTGGTTACGTTACTATCTGTTTGGCCGTCTTCTATATCTTTTGGGTGGTCTTTTCCATCTGAGCACAAAGGAATTTGAATTTATTGCTGGCTGTAAGTGAGATTTGTCATGCTGATTCAAGCACATCTTTCTGATTGACGACGGTCACAGATGTTCGACATCATGTCGTCCCCGGAATTCTCGAGTAGCAAGCGATTCACACGAATACATCACCTGGTTATTATTCTAGCTGCTTTTACACTTTTTACAAGTTAAGTTTTTTTCTCTCTCTCGCCCCCCCCCCCCCCCTTCCTTTTTATGTTCTATTTCCATCTGTGGCAGTTTAACACCTCAACAAATCCGCATTTGTGTCTGAAAGTTTTTTTGTCCACAATTTTTTTGGGGATATTTTGTTAACTCAAATGTTATACATCAACATAAGTATTAGAGGTGTAAAGAGTGAATACTCCTTTTTTTTTTCTTTTTTTTCTGGAGAGCTCAGTATTCATTCGGTAATTTTACCGATTTGACATGTCATCATCATTGCTCTCTCTTTTTTTTTTTTTTTTTTTTTTTTTTTTTTTGAATGTGAGTGTGTGTGTATTCATTAGTTCACCTAAAACCTATTCAAAAATCCCATACCGTTCACCTAAACCGAACCCAGCCAGAGCCGTGAGGCCGTCAGGAGACCCGATGAAGGACCAAAGAAAGGAAAGTGAAATCCAGCACCGACCAGAAAAAAAAAAAAGAGTGAATACTCATACTACCAACAGTTTGAAAAAAAAAATAGTAATGAACAGCCGTAGTTTCGGGCAGTTTAACAGCGAGTTTCACTCTTTTCGTTCACATCCTTCGATTCCACCCTCCTGTTTAGGGCTGGGTATTGATTCTGATTTCCACATTTGATTTGATTCGATTCGATTCACAATTCGTATTGATTTTCGATTCAGTAGCAATTTTACTTTTATATGGAAGACATTCTCAGAAGTACCAATTGCTGCAAATAGTAGAACCCTCTTGCTCTTACTTGGCGCGTTAGCAGGAATATTTCCATTTAAAATTGAATTTAATGCAGTTACATTAATCATGTATGTTTTATTGAACATAACCTGATCAAAACAATAAAATCGATTACAACCACAGCACTATGTAAATAAAGTGGCAAAAACACTGGGCTCTTCTTGGGATAGGCTACTCTGAATAACAGAAGGGCACTTTTGCATTTAGTAGCGATATTAAAAAGTATCAGTTCATGGTTTTATGAATCGATATTGGGCTATGAAAAGGAACATCGACTCGATTATCGATTTTATTTTATACATTTTTTAAACCCAGGCCTACTATTGTTGTGGTTGTTTCTCAACGATGTGACCTTTTCTAATGTTCAATTATCAAAAATGATCATGCAATGTAATGTTTTTAATTGTTAAAAAAAACGAAGTCAGCAGACAAAGTGGAACCTAAGTTTTTTGAGTGTTTTCGTCCCCCTAGATTTTCCCAATGTGTCAATTCAACCCACAACATAACAGGAGGGTTAATATTCAATAGGGGTGTTAAAAAAAAAATAGATTTAGCGATTATATCGTGATATTACAGCGAATAATTTCCGTATTGATTCAATATGCGGCCAGATTGATAATTAAACATACATTTTGTATGGAAATATTCAACTTAGGTTTAGGGTTCACACTTTAAGCATGGAAAAATGTTTATATTAATGAAACATCAAGCCCTAATATTTTATTTCAACGTGTTCAAACATAAAACCTGTTGCAACCTGTTTGTTAAATACGTTGGCTTACAGTTATAAGCATGAAGTTTCAGATAAATAAATACAATTTCATACACATCTTACAGTGTACATGTACAAGTTTACTGATTAGTATTTTCTAAATTTGAGTTTTAAAAAAATCGCAATAATCGATTCTTATTGAGATTAATCGGAATCGAATCGTGATACGGATCGAATCGGCAGGTACGAGGCAAATCACAGCCCTCGATAGCAGTGACGCTACGCATTGGCGGCTAACGTTGAGCCTCGATTCAAAGCACCCTCACGGTCTGTCGTGTTTGATCAGATTGTACGGTCTGATGTTGACCTCAGCAAGCCTGTGGTTCAGTTCTGCAAAGGAATGAAAATTGTGAGTGTGAATGTTGCAGACGATAAGAGGGAAGCCTGTAATCAGAGGAAGAGAAAAGGAACAAGTACACGAGGATGTCAATTGAAGTGACCAGACTGGCGCCGGTGCGACAACACGTTAGCCACTTCCAGCACAGGCAGGAACGGAGAAGCTTTGCATGCAATTTCAATGCTGCCTCACTGTCACGGTCCCTTTAGAACATACACGGTATATCGCAGGCAGGTATGCCTGCAAGCTCTACAGTCAGGGACAGAAATGGAGCCAGGACTTTTGTCCCGTCTCCAAACCGAGTGATACGTATGTGGAAAAAATACGGGTTCCCCATATCTTTCGTTCCCTCTAATTTCCTCCAACGTTTGCTGTATTCGTTTGAGCTGCACGACATCAATGCAGAAGTCTCACTTTTGTTCTTGTCCCACAATGCGATTTTGAACCCCATGTTATACCATGTCATGCGAGTCTCTTCCAGTCTTCATACATGGGGGTCTTTCTGTCCGCTCAATCCCGCTGACTCGAGCCATCTGGGCTTTTGAGCCGGTGGAAATTCTGACAAGCCTTTTTGAGAGGCCAAATGATTAGAGATGACGATCCATAGGAACAGATACTTAGCAGCAGTCGGGGGTGAGTCTGTTTTGAAAAGGCTGGCCGATGGGTGGGTTCGGTCGGGGACGCCTGGAAGATCTATGAAGTGTGGTGTGAGTGAGTGACGGGAGATGCTGTTTGTTGGGTCCTCGTTGGACGCGTCCGTGGCAGGAAGCCAAATCAACTGATTTACACCAAGCTAGAATGAAGAGCCTCGCGGCCGCTGCACAAGATGTGTTGTTTCGGGAGCCGCAGTATCAGAAGACAATCAATCACGCACACACTTGCACCCGACAAAACAAACAGACTACGGAAGATTTATGATGAGCATGCGATTGAAGCTGTTGTTAGAGTTTCTCATCTTTGACATATATCGCTGGCGTCGGGCGGAGGCCTATAGATCTCTAAAATCATCACTTTTTAGGAGACCTCAAAAACGGCGTGTTTGGGTTTGTATCGTCAAAGACAGGAAGCCATTTTCAACACTTTAGATTGGTCAATAATTAAAAAAAAAAACTCCCACTTGAGTGGACTGACCAATGATAGATGTGGAAAAAATAAGATTAACCCTGGCGAACCCAAGAACCCTTTTCTTCTTTGGAAAATTATGAATTATACATTAAATGACTGCTATAAATTCACTGAACACCAAAATATATGTTCTTTCAATTTTAACCCTTTATTCCCTAATTTAGGATTAGGGCGAAATTTGACCCTTTGGGATTTAGGGGTATCATTTCGAAAAATCAGAATAACAAAAACTGTCAGTAAACTATTTAGAATTTAAGAAAATAATCAATCAAATACACAGCTACATTGAACAATATCATTTTTTTGTTTTATTTGTTGCATTTTAGAACTGGATTTTGAATGTACAAACACACTTTGGCCAATGGAAACAAGAACACAGGGACAAAATCACTGCTGGAAAAAAAAATAAAGTTATCTGAGTAGCAGAATTAAATGGGGCCGAATTTGACCCCGTGGGTTCTCCAGGGTTAAAAAAAAAAAAAAGAAGTTGTTCCTGGTTTCATCCACCCAGTTTAGAGATCACTACCGGCACCAATGACTACGCGTACATGCAGTCACTATTCGGGTTAAAGGTCAGATTCTGAAACAATCGAGGTAACACGTTAACACGCGTGGCGGACAGAGTTACTCTCGTTTACATGTCATTTGTGCTCTATTGGAATATCCCGTTCGGACCGTGATGCGCGGACAACGTAATTACATAATTAACGACCTTTCTGCTTTTAACTTATGTTCAATAAAATACATCATATTTATGACGCAAAATAAGTTTTTTTTTTTGCTGCGAGCGTCATTGTTTTTTGGAAAACACTACTTCACTTTTATATTTGTATGCAGGATCGTGAGTGATCGGCGGTAACAATGAATACACATAGACTGATATACTGTGCTAGAATAATCGTACCTTTAATTCCCCGCAAACAGCAATCAACACACTTCAACGCTAAGCAGCAAAATATGAACATCATCAGCGCTTACCTTGACACTAGACCGGAGAGCCGACGGTCCGGGTAGAACGAGCTGCAAAACGGCTGGGCGATCGTACGTATCCCACAGCTGACTCCGACCGGACCGTGTGCCGTTCCGTCTTTTATTCGTTAGCGTGGGAAACCGGGCTAGCCAAGCCCTTTCTCAGACACTTTCGAAAACATGTTTTGCAAAGCAGGGAAAACTGAAGTATAAACAAGGCATTCACTCCCAGGCTGATTCCGCCCTTTATTTTCAAATTGTTGGGCACCTGGATTCGTACAATAGTTCAGGACAACAACATATCCTTATATAAGAGGTTACATGAGGACATATCAAACCATGGTTATTTTCCCCCAGTCATGTTTGTTTAAACCGGCTTGAGTATTTCCGGTTGGTTACACGCTAGAAGCACCTGACGTATATACTTGTATAATAGGCACAAACTGTGGCGTTTTCGCCCGTAGACACACAAAATAATCCCGCGGAGAAATCCTATGTATTCAAGCGAGGCTTCTTTAGCGAGTGGGACGGGAGCTGCGCATACAAGTCGTTACTACAAGATTTCTTGCGAATTAAAATAAGCGGATAAGAAGAAAAGAAGACGAAGAGGAAAAGTAGAAAACATCGCGCCGTTCAATCGAGGTATTCTGAATGCGTTAATATGCACAAGAATTTGTTTTTTATAAGGGGTCTTATTATACGCTTATTCGGGTTATTGCGCATGTTTACATGGAATTATAAAATCCAAATATTTCCAACGTTCGGGTTTTAAAAGAAATATTGCCTGCATGTAAATGTAGTCACTGTTGCCTTTACCCACCACAGTTTCTCCAGCTCTTCCTTTAGTCCTTGTTATTTCTCCAACTTTTCATGTTCCCTTTTCCGGGATGTTGCTATCATTTGCGATTGCTACATCTATAACGGCTGCTGTCGTCTGATGTTTATCCTGTGCCGTCTTTGAGTCCAGACTTTTCCAGCCACTGGTACGTTTTCTCCATGTGAGCCACTTCCTCAATTTGTCAGTGGTACATGCCATGCGGGGGCTTGTCTTTCCATGACAGTCCATCTGGCTCCTTCTCCTTACTGGGCTTCTGTTGCCTGAGGCGTACATATAAAGTAATAAAGTATTAGGGCTGTGGACTAATCAGCGCTAACTCAAATTAATTAATTTATGACGGAGGGGAACATTGCTTGATTTAAAAGGCGACAAAACAACATCCAAGAAGAATAAGAAGTAAGCGATTTGACTTTATTCGAGTTTCGGTTGTTGATGTGAACGAGAATCTTGATCGCTGATGATAAACTCACTGGTAAATATTTTCTCATTTTGTGTGTACATCAGGAGGTTCCATCACCTAGTTTTATCCTCCCACATTGTAACTTGCCTGAAACTGCTCAAGGTTTCAGGCATGACATTATGGCTGAGTTCAGAAGGGGAACTCCCCAAGCCGGCCCACAGTGCACTTTGGATCGGCTATTCTTAGACGGGCAGGCGTGGATTAATGACCCTGAAAGTCAAGTTTGGACTGCTAAAATCTGAAGACCAGATTTGGATCTTTTGGTGAACAGGAGGGAATTTTCAGCACCTGTAACTCAAATTCCTCTTCCTCTATGAGGATATCACAAATGTCAAGGGAGACATTGGGGCACCTGTATCACATTTCCATGACAACAGGGACAGTCTTGGCATACTCTAAAGGTGCTGCTCGCATGACTGGTCTTAGACTTTTTTTCTTTTTCTTTTTTTTACCCTTGCACACTTTTAATTAAAAAAAAAAAGACAAGAATTTGAGGTGAAATAAATTACAAAACACGTCGAGGGTAAGGGCCATTAATGAGGTTTACAGCCCACACAAGTATGCTATCACAAAAGCCATTCTTCTTCCCAAGGTAACGGCTTTTAGATCACTTCGTTGCCGTTTCTGTGTTAGAGGGATTGTTATCTTACAGCTGCCGTCTACCGATCTACCGCTGCTTGTTTTGGTGTAACAATGACACATTTGCTGTGTACTTGCTGTGTAAATTAGTGTCATTTAGCTTTGTCAGAAATATTCACCAAAGAAGATATAAGAACGAGGAAGTTGAGGTTTGGAGACGGCACAGAAAATGGATGGGTATTTGGTTTGTTTGTTTTTTAAATATTTTTAGAAGGATGGGAGAATCTGACATTGCACAGGTTTGCATGGATTCAACTTTTTTATTTATTTTAATTTTTTAGAAAGCAAATTAGTTTGAATCAGCAGCGCCCCAAACCGGTTATAGTGAAGTAGGGCTGTCCATTTCCTTCGCTGTTGTTTGGTTTGATACGCTGTTAATCAACAGTGAGGTATCGGGTACTCGTCGAGTCTTCCGACACCAGTCGCTGATACTTCAGGCAAACGATACAAATTCTGACATTTAGTCCTCGTCAGCACAAGTTGGCGCTATATATACCATGGCAGTTTCACACAAATACTCTCCATCAGAAAGAAAAGCTTTTCTTCCCAATATGTGTTATTATTTGTCAATTTATTAAAAAATTATTAGCTATAACGGTGAGTACTCAAAGAGTGACTACTCTTACTAGTACCGGTCTGAAAAAAGTGCAATCAAACATCCCTACACTAAATGATTAACAGTGAATTATTTTATTATTTGATTCTTCAAGGCTTTAATGGCTATCCAGAAATGAGACGGGACTTTGCCTGCATTTTTCCCCCTCAGTCTTTGTATAATTAGTTACTTTAAGCAGTTTTAGGGTTTCCCAAACCCAAGTAAACATTCCAAAATACATTGATTGTAATAACATAATGACATTGGCATACACTGTCCTGTATACAGTATAGCCAATGACAAATAACCTAACCAACGTAAAGCAAAAAGCCATTTGCCAATAAAATAACGTTGTCATAAATTTGTCCATTTAAAAACAAAATTCAAACCCTATTAATGAGACCGATAAAGCACGCAGCTTCAACAAGGCCTCATACGGAGCGTTAACCTCGTCATTGCGCTAAAATCAGCAGCAAATGAAGTGGTTTCTGAATCAGGCCAGATTTCATGACACAATGAAATGTTTATTAAAAACCTTGGATGGCTTGACACGCGCTGTAGAAAATGTTTTGTTTAGAGAATTTTTTTATTTTTTTTGTATGATTGTATCGTGTGCAAGGGTATGATGACAATGAGCTGTGTAACTAATAAATGTGGTTGAAAACCAAGTGTCCTTTGCTGAAGGACATTTCTTTAAATGATTACATATTTTGTTGGGTTTATATATTCTATTTTAAAAGGTTATTCTCGTGGGTTATAGAATAGAATTCAACTTTGTTCTTGTTCAAGCAAGTGATTGAGACAAAGACAAAAACAAGAATGAGAGTCACCTTTTTCTCATGTTCCAAGTTTTGGAAGCCTGTAGCCTGTAGCAATGCGACTCGATGCCGATGGCAGCGGGCCCTTGAATGGATCGGACAGATTGGACCATCAAGTGAAAGAATTGCTTCGCCTTTTAAGTCCCACAAAAGCTCAGCAAGAGGCGGCAGCTTGTGAGTGTGTGTGCGTGCAAGTGCTCTGATTTTGCCGTGTCCACTGAAGACAGCTCATAAATGACAACGGAGAGTGAAAAGGATTAAAATATAGCTCTATTTATACTGCCTCAAACAAATATCAAAAAGTGTTTTAACCCTGGAGAACCCAAGAACCCTTTTCTTCTTTGGAAAATTATGAATTATACATTAAATGACTGCTATAAATTCGCTGAACACCAAAAATATATGTTTTTTCAATTTTACCCCTTTATTCCCTAATTTAGGATTAGGGCGAAATTTGACCCTTTGGGATTTAGGGGTATCATTTCGAAAAATCAGGATAACAAAAACTGTCAGTAAACTATTTAGAATTTAAGAAAATAATCAATCAAATACACAGCTACTTTGAACCATATAATTTTTTTGTTTTATTTGTTGCATTTTAGAACTGGATTTTGAATGTACAAACACACTTTGGCCAATGGAAACAAGAACACAGGGACAAAATCACTGCTGGAAAAAAAAAATAAAGGTCTTTGTTATTTGAGTAGCAGAATTTATAGGGGCCAAATTTGACCCCGTGGGTTCTCCAGGGTTTTGAGCATTCTTGTTTGTGGAAAAAACAAAATGCAGTGGTGCGCTTGTGTTGTGTGTGTGTGTGTGTGTATATGTGTATATATATATATATGTGTGTGTGTGTGTGTGTGTATATGTGTATATATATATTATATATATATATATGTGTATATGTGTATATATATATATGTGTATATGTGTGTGTGTGTATATATATATATGTATGTATGTATGTATGTATGTATATATATATATCAAATATTCGCAGGGCGTAATATTCCGAGAAAAAAAAACATGCAAATTTGCCACTTTCTAAAGTCACAAATTTGCGTGAATTTTTTTTTTTGCTAACCTATGACAAATACAGTAGTACAATACGTAGCTATAGTCTGATTTGAGGATTCGTTGGTGGTTAATGGGACACAGTTTATAAAATGAAAAGGCAGGACGGAGACGGATTCATTCTTAATTTTAACTTTATTCGTCATACACGGCAGCTAGAGCGACAACACTTCCTGATCCCCGAACAGCTGACTAACACTAACCAATCAGAAGCTAGCATACTTTAGGTAAATGCAAGTGACACGAGAACTTAGCTGCTTGTATAAAAAAAAAATGTATGAATGTGTAAATATTAATCCCTGGAAACATAAATGTATGAGCAAATATAGTACATTTTACCAAATTAACTTAAATGCTTGATCCTCAGGGTGTGGATCTTCGCAAAGTGAGGCATCTTCTGTTTCTGACAGTACCCAACGCTTTAAAGTGCGATACGGTAAAAGACATTAATCTACTTATTTGAAAACCCAACCAAAAAGTAATGGCACAAACATCCGAGTTGTATGCTAGGTGTATTTCTAGTAAGTTTCTGAGTTTTTTTTTTTTCTAGCAAATCTGCCGCTTTATAAAGTCGCAAATTTGCTAATTTCTGCGGGGTTTTTTCTTGGAATATTGTCCCCACCCTCTAAAAAAAAAAAAAAAGCATGTATTTATACGTGGCCCTAATACGCCGTCGTAGTTCTGAGTGTGAGAGAAAGCGAGAGCGTGGGTTACAGATTGGTAATTTAAATAGGATTAGAGGAACCTCTGATGGACTGGTCACGGTAAATTATACTGCGTTATAAAGCGTAACATCCGCACACATCCGACACCTACGTACATGGAAGCCGTGCCGTGACTACATAGACTGCCCACGTGCATGATATTATAATAAATAATCAGAGTCGACATTTATTGTCAGAGCTCCAAATTTGCATGAGGTATGTTCCCCGGCTCTAATCTGCCCGTTCCTTTTGCTTTGGGAAAAAAAGAGATTAACCATTGAAAAGAGGAACATGGATAAAGGGCAGGGAAAGCGAGAGTCTTCCGGAAGCTCGGCAGGATTTTGCAAGAGTGAATTCAGATGAGCAGTTCTTTGTATGAAGTTAAATCCTCTTTTTGATGAGCAGATTAGGCACGATCCGCTTACCTTTTTTTTTTTTTTTAAACTTTTGAAATACTCTCTCAAGCGTCAGATCAAGAAAATGATAAAACGACTCCCTTTAAAGTATGACGACGATGAAATGAATCTTTAAAAGTTTTTTTTACACTCACTGAACATGATGCGCATACATCATTTCCATTCTTCCTTTTAAAATTAGAAACCAAGCAGATGCTCCATGACAAATACTTCTGCTTTGAGATTGTTTTGATAAATAGCCTTCATATCTCAGTAGTTTTACCAATTTTTGTACCACTGACTTGTCTCACTCTATGGAGGCCTACGAGTGAGTAATCTGAGCAGCCAACGTGAAGAATTGAAGGACGGATGCCCTCAGACTGCTTTGCATTCAAGGACTGTGGGTTGACTGAGGTGTTCCGATACAATAACACGGCATGGGCTGATATTAGATTCTGAAAGTATTATAACAAAAATATCACGGTTTTAAAACTACAGCTCTGAAATGACCATTTAGAAATATATGGGTAAATAAAAATAGCATTTTTTTCCCTTAACGAACACAATCTATTTTATTTTTTAAACAAAACATCGGATAGTTAGTACACAAGAAATGTGTACCATGTTAAGTTTAAATAAATAAATAAATACATGTTTACATACTTATTCTGTTTTAATTCTTCTTAGTGAGTCACTGTCTCATCACTGGAGTTAATTTTAGAACAAACCTGTGGGCTACTCATGTACTCTTTGGAGCTAACTAGTACCCGCTGGCATTATTGTTTTTATATATTCATTTTTTTATTGTAGGATAATGCACATCAAGCAACAGACCAAAAAGGCGTCCGGTGTCTCTTCTGTCTTGCTCCCTCCCCCTCCTCCTCTGTGCGTAACTGCTCACCCCTAACTCTCTGACAAAAAAAGAACTGTTGTTTTTTTGTCTTGTGGCATACAAGTAATGCGTTGTTTGTTGTTGTGAATGTTTACAACAATAGGGTTTATACTTTAATGTTTGCCTCAAAAAGACTCTTTATCATAAACACCTCTATGGTCTTGCATATTTAGTTAAGACTGCTTTCTTTTTTTAATTGAATTGCATTTTATGAGACTTTGGAAACGACAAACCTGGGCTGAGTTCTGACGAGCAATGTTTTGCATGTAGCTGTCGGCGTTGGCTTTGGGCCACTATTTCCGAAGGATTTAGCCAAGCTTGTGGATGTGGAATCGTCACAGGTGGACGGCCAGAAGTATTTCACTGCCTGATTGGTAGTGAGGCCGCGGGGGGCATTTTTTGCTGAATGAAGGCATATGGTAGCTTGCGATTATAAGCGGAATGTTTAAGGCGGCAAGTGAGTGTCAATTCTCTTGCATATCTAATAAATTAAGTTATAATGTGGTTAGTCAAGAGGCTGAGGTGGCTCGGGCATCTGGTTCGGATGCCTCCTGGACGCCTCCCCGGGGAGGTGTTCCGGGCCTGTCCCACCGGCAGGAGGCCCCGGGGACGACCCAGGACACGCTGGAGAGACTACGTCTCTCGGCTGGCCTGGGAACGCCTTGGGATCCCCCCGTCGGAGGAGCTGGCTGAAGTGGCTGGGGAGAGGGAAGTCTGGGCTTCCCGGCTTAAGCTGCTGCTCCCGCAACCGACCCCCGGATAAGCGGTAGATGATGGATGGGTTAGTCAAACCAGTTTCATTTTTTTTTTTTTAAATATCTTAGCTTGTTTTTAATGTTCCTGTAAAAAACTAAACATAATTGTTTGATTAAACTGATTAATGTACCAAATTGGACTAAAAATAAGGCATAAAGAAACTATACAATTCTCCTTTACGACTATAAAAGCCCGTTACTGAAGTCTAATTAAGCCAAGTGGTTGACTCTTCTGATTTCTAGCAGTCTCTGATTTGCGAAGAACCCCGTCCTCTAACGAAGTAGGCAACATGTATGCGTCAAGATTTTTTTTTTGCTCCTTTCCCCTTCAGTACTTTCCTTTTAACTGCACAAGAAAGCTACGAACCTTCCCTTGATACTGTGATATCTTTGAGTTATAGGCAAAAAGTGAGATTTGTGTTCCAATCGGTGCCACATCTTGCCAGAAGGCTCCCACGAGGCCTATTTGTGTGCAGCATAATCCTGACCTGGTTAATGTACGATGGGCAAATGATGTCAAGGGGGCACTGAAGCAGAGCAGCGTGGTGGTTATTGTCAGAGAAGTGGTGGGGAAATTATTCTTAATAGTCAAGTCAATTCAGCAGACCAACAATGCAAATACCGTAAAATGCCGCGTATGACACGCCCCCCCTTAAAAATCACATTTTTCTCTGTACCCATGTATAATACGGTCCCTGATTTGCTTGCTTCCTTTATTATACTGGCCAAGATGTTTTTTTTTTTTTCTATTTCTGAGTGCCAAGGACATGTTAATGATTTGAGTAATTCCGGGCTGCTGAGTCTGAAAATGACATACATTTCTTTGAATTAGCTCTAGTTTTAGAAAGAGTGATATTTTTGGCAATTAATTGATTGTTAATTCATTTAGGGATATCCAAAAGGCTCGTCGTTTATTCTCGAATAAAAGTAAAACAAGCTTTTCGTTTACTGCTAACATTGCCTAATTTTCAGATTTTTTTCCCCCCCCCCTGAGATTTTAGATAATTCTTCTCCACATAGATTTGGATTGAAATGAAGTGATGTCGAGCGATTTTGATGACTGTCTTTGAAAAGTAAAAGTTATGTATATCTGATTATTTATTATTGGTGTTATTTATTTATTTTGTATATCTGCTTTGTGGTGAACAGGAACTTTTTGTTAATGTTATTCAGACTGATCCGTTTTAAGAAAGTGTAGGAACATGGAAGTTTTTTTGGAGGAAGAGAACAAATTAGCATATTTTATATCTTTTGTATGTTTTATTGCTCGCCAATTAAAATGAATGAATAAATAAAAAAATAATAATCCGATGACTCTCGCCATCTTGCTTGCTGCGGGCTAGCTAGCAACTAGCAGCTAATGCTGGAGATATGCTAATGCTGGAGCCGGTGCTGAATGTTGGCAACAGGCACTGTATGATACAATGTCAGCGTAATTAAATTGTTTGTAGCGTTCTTAATTAGTGATTGAACTTGATTTCAGGACAACATTGTTTTGTTGACGTTGGGGGCAAAAGTTTGCAAGACACTGCAACCAGAGTGATGCGAGAGAGTTTAGTCAGCGTCACTCTGCGGCTCGCTGCCAGGAACAACTTTCTAATAAAAGTGGCCAAGACATGCATGTCACCGTGTTACGGGATTTATTTTAATTTTATTTTGAAGTTGGCCTTATCAATGGCTGCGTGTTCCATCATGGATAGCATGAACAATTGTTGCTGCTTGACTAGTTTTCCTGATGGACTCTACACACGAACCATTTTTTGGAAACGAGGTACTTATTTAAATACATTTATAACATTAGACATTAAATATCATGTTGGAATGCCTTGTTCTATAACATCGAGGTTCCGGTAAATGTGTTTAAAATTGTAAAGAAAAAAAAAAAAAAGATTTGGATTTTTATGATTTTGTGTAGTACGTTGGGATGATTTTGTGTCATTTAATATGGGGAAAAAAATGTGTCTTATTCACAAGATTTTATGGTACTTCAAAAGGTGAAACAATATAATTGAGAAGTTCGTGGGACTTCCAATAAAGTATTGGCCAAAGCATTTGTCATTTTTATGTTAAGCAGAGTTGTCGGCTGGGTATCGATTCTAATTTCCTTAATTGATTTGATTTCAATTCACAAGAGTTTCTTCTTAAATGTAATTCAAGTTAAATAATTGTAAATATTCATCAAAAAGATTCCCAATTGCTTTAAAGTGCATTAAGTTGGGTCTTTCATAAATGTAAGAAAATAAGTTAATGCGAAGAGTACATTTCAAGAAAAAGCAAAAAAAATTCTTTCAAATTCTATTTTCTTAAGAATTTATGAGAAAATTAGCTAATAAAATAATCGATTCATGGTTTTATGAATGTATATCGGGCTCAAAGGAAAATCGATCCAATATCGATTATTCACTTTTTTTTTTTTTTAACCCAGCCCTAGCTAAAAGTAATAAAGTAACTTGGAATCTAACTTTTAAAATCAAGTAATTGCTAAAGTATCTAAGTTACTTTTTAAAATCAAGTAATCAGTAAAGTTACTTATTTAAGGTAACTGTGGCAACACTGGTTATGCTGAAAAATACGATATAGCCTACTGAGTTTTGAAAGGCTATTTTTTTTTAACCCATGTTCTTGTGTAAAAGTGGGTCACTACTCTAAATAACCTTAGAATTGGAGGTCACTGTTTTCTTGGAATTAGTGTGCTAAACTAGCCTTATTACATACTTCATATTTGAATGCCGCTGCAGCTTTACATGTTTTCCATTGTGCTAACGAACAACACACAATCTTCTTTGCTCTCAGAACCTCAGCTCTGTCTCTGCGTTTACATATTTTATTTATAAACTGCTACTCACAGCAGAAATGGAAGATGCGCTTGTAAAATACCAGAAGCAATCTTGTGACGTTTTTATTGCAACGACTCTGAACGATGCGATAAATCAGGAAGTGTATTAACCATAATGTGCTTTGATGTTACTGTATTCTTTGTAATGTGAAGCAGGCTTGAGGTTTCGCTCAGTTTTGTTATGTAATCCGATCCGCTGCTATTAATGTGCACTTTTTTATCCAAGTTTATTCCTGCATATATGCTCGTATCTATAACAAACCCCATACAAATTAGGCTTATCGTGAATGTGTAGCATGACAATCTGGATCCGATAAGACGTGCGGCCATGTTGTGGCCTCGCCGTGAACCGGTAGCGTGCGGCTTGTCGTCCTGTCAGCTTCCTGCCTCCGCATGCGCTTTGACTTATTGCTGCTTGTGTCGGAGACACATTTATCAGTGCTTCGTTAAAACCCAAATCGCTCGCCCACATGATTTCAGGCAGGCAGGCAGGCAAGTCCAATATTGAGCTCAGCTCGGCATCAGGACTGGAAGCGTTTTGAGCTGATTTTCCACTGCACAAATTGGTCGCAGGCGTAACAGTAGAGCAGATATTAGCAGATAGTTATCGAGTAGATATTTACTGGGATGCCCTTTTCAGACAGAATTTAGCTGATGAGATAAGATTAGACAGTAGTGGGGTTTCCATCCACCCATTTTTATTGACATTTTCAAGAAATGTGAAAATAAACCGGAATGGAAACGCGGGAAATTCGAAAAAGGGCCCAGAATTCGCAAACAAGTTTTTTTTTCTTTCTTTTTTCATTAGTTCACCTAAAACCTATTCAAAAATCCCAAACCGTTCACCTAAATCGAACACTTCCAGCCAGAGTCGCGAAGCCGTCAGGAGACCCGAGGAAGGACCAAAGAAAACAACAAGTTTTGACGCTTGGAGGAGGTGGATTTTGGAGCGCATCGAAAATAGGAAAATACAAATTTTGGCTATGGAAACAGGTTTTGCGAATAAATGATGACAATACACGTCGCACGTTTTGACTGGATATTACGTCACGCGTACGTTTGTAGTCACAAAGCAATGTCGGACGGTAAAGTAGGGTATGTTAGGGGGGACGACAAAACAGAAATCTTTTTGGAATTAATTAAAGAAGCGAATATTAATGCTATTTTAGATGGAAAACGGCAAAGAAACGCTACGGGTTGTTTGGTTTTTATTTGTTCATTTTTCCTTCCGGCCAATCATAGAGACAATTTACAACATTCACTTTTCACATACAATTATACCCGAAAAGAAAAAAAGGCTGACGAGATGAAGCCGAAGCTTATTAATTCCCGTTCCCAGAATGCAATAGGACGCAGATAATCAAAGGGTTAAATTCGTCACATATCTAGTTGTGTGGATTATCAAGTTGTTGATTGATGCAGAAGTTCGTCTTCCCAATAGTCTTTGTTGATCAAAACGTTTATTTGTTCTCTTATTGATCAGTTTGGTCCAGTAGCATTGGATAGCTAAGGATAAATTGCAGCCCGCATCCAGCCACGCCCTTCAGTCATTTTTTTTCCTCGTCTCGATTTCTGTTCATCGCTGCGTTCCGACGAGCAATCATCTCCATGTTGTTTTCATCCACCCATTTTTATTCGAATTTTCAAGAAATGCAAAAATAAAATAAAACTGAATGGAATAACGCTAGAAATTCGAAAAAGGGCCCAAAATTCACCAAAAAGTTTTTATGCTTAGAGAGGGTGGGTTTTGTGAATCAAAAAAAGGAAGATGTGAATTTTGGCTATGGAAAGAGGTTTTGCGAATAACCGGATATACGTCACACGTTTTGACCGGATATTATGTCACATGTACGTTTGTAAAGGAGGGACGACGAAACATAAATCTTTTTGGAATTAAAGAAGCAAATATTAAAACAGCAAAGAAACGCTACGGTTTATCAAGAATTACAGAAGAAAAATCATACGTCATCGCTTTCCGTTCTTCTTCTTTTAAATTACTGGTGGATCACATCTCTATGGTGTATACCGCCACCGTACCCGCTCAATAGTCACGAAAGAAGAGCAGATAAAAACGGGCATAAGTCACATGTCTGTTTTGTGCATTATCAGTAAATTCGCTCAAAAAATTAGAAACAATTGTATGGAAACGTGACTACTGTACAAATGAAGAAGCTAGAAAATTCTCATTTATTTACACATGCACAAGGTGACAAGGTGGGAAATCGTCGAAAAAGCCAACTTCAATGACCAGTGCGAATGTGGGCATTGATCTTTTTTCGGCACTTGGTTAGCAACGGAGTCAAAAAAATGACTCACCTGGGTGACACCAGGGTAACGCCGGGTTGTGTCGAAAAAGAACACCAATAGCCCTTTCCTGTTCCGCTTTTGTTGGCCGCTATCTTGCCTTTCCGTGTTATTCAAGCAGCACAATGAGGTACAAAGCGTGTGTGGCCGCTCTTCCCACTTTGTCCCTCCATCTTTCCCCCGACCTCCTCTGTTGTGAGCCATTTAAAAGGACGGACGGGTGTTGGCAGAACAGATCTGAGGCGGGCGGGCGGCTGGAAGTGGAATGTTCATTGGCCCTTGACCATTGCAGGAAATGTTGTCTATTGTGTCCTTACTGGGGGGGGCAAACTAGCTAAAACCTTCACCACAAAGGCCAATGTCTTATCATCACGATAGTCAAACAGTTTTTGTCATGTCTTATTTTTAACCCTGCAATACTTCCTCATCATCCACTTTTAGAGCATAGTTGAGCATACATGCTTGAAGGTCTAAGTCATTCACTTCCCCGACCGTGCAACCCAATCATATTGACTTAAGTGAGCGCTGGAAGTGGCTATATGGACTCATCAATGCTTATTGTTAATCTAATTGTAAGTGGTCCGCTGATACTGGTTAAAAGCATTTAGTATCGATCTGAGCAGCAAAACAAATATTGCCCGGCCAGTTGATTTTTTTTTTTTTTATGGGTTTTAATCACTGTATGGTTCTCAAGTCTACTTGGCTACTCAGGAAAATAGTTAAGTCACAGGAGGGGTTAATAATCCAAACTATTTGGTCTTATTTTGTCCGATTGATGATGAGTCGCAACTTGCCAGGGCGCTGTTGATTTGGTCTCAATGAGTTTGCCGCCAAAAGAAGTGAAAAGAAGAAATTAATCTATCGTTATGTTGTTTTGATACGTGTGATATTGGGTTAGCGCTGTTGCTACTCTAATGTAGCGTCTGAGACAGTAACACAAAAACTTTCTATGATGTCATCCTTGTGCCTACTTTTCCGAGCGTGACGAATCCAGGGTTATCATAGTTCGGGATTTTTCAATCTAATTATTATTATTATTATTATTATTATTTTTATTTTTTATGAATTCAGTTAGTTTTAGTTTGTTTTTAGGGGCACGTTTGTTAGTTTTTCTTTTTAGTTTTATTTATTTTTTAATAGTTTTTATTAGTTTTAGTATTAGTTTGATTTATTTATTTATTTTTTAAATATGCTGTATTTGTTGAGTAAAAGTACGGTAAGTAGAGAGTAATAAAGTAAAGAAATACCAAAATAATCACATTTAAAATCAACCCTGAATACTCCAAAATGGAGAATTTTTCGCTATGGTTTTATCAATGTAAAATATAGTTTCAATTATTATTATTTTTTTTAAGCACTTTTGCTTTTTTTTTTTTTAATTTTGGGACAAAATTGTTTTTTTATTTTAATTTGAGCTTTTTCTTCTTTACATTTATATTAGCGTTTTCTCTTAACAAATAACATGTACAAAAATATGAATGGATGTACCATCTCATCTGAAATATCCATCTGGCATGCTTCAGTCACGGTGCTCCGTTACTATAACAACATTAAAATTCTGATGTAACAGTGAACTTAACACGTCATTGATTGTTTAACAATAACTCTGAATTGTTCATTCTGCAGTCTTACTGGGTCAAAATGTCATCATTACTGTCAATCATTATTGCTCTCTCTCTTTGTGTGTGTGTGTGTGTGTGTGCTCTTTAATTCACCTGAATCCTATTCTAATCCTAAAAATCTCATACCCTACACCTTGAGTCCCGTCAGTCGTGAAGTTGTCAAGAGACCAGAGGAAGGATCAAAGGAAAGCAAGTTTGTTAAACATTAAATAAATCTATCTCCATTTCAATCAGGCTGTTAAAATTTCACTTTGATGGTTGAAATCAACTGAAAAATTGAACACAGATTTTTGCTGTGTTTATTTCTTTAGATTAATTTATTTTCCCTCGATTGTCCATTGTCCATCAGCAGTTAACATATGTTTGTCCTCATGTGCAATTCCCAACGAAGCGTATGTGCTTGCTCGTGTTTTAACTGAGCCTCTCGAGTGCCGGTGGCTGCATTTTTCCAGAACACGCTCATTACATCTACTTTGACAAGTAACCTTTTTCCTCTGGTAAATGTAACATAGACGTAGGGGTTGTAGGTGCTGGGGGCGGGGCTTGGTAAAGGAAAACAAGATCACACATTCTGCACGGACGGGAAACCGCACAAAACGAGACGATTCAATGATGTTTTCTTTCTCCTGCATTGGGATTCATTACCTCTTTGCGGCGGCGTGCATACATAAGTGAGGGCAGGGGGGGGGGTGGGTGGCAGCCTTGGGGGTGGTGAGGTGGGGGGGCTGTGTGGCAGGCGCTCAGACACCTCCGCCCTGTGTCCACATCCTGGGGGGAAGAGGTCAGGTTAAGTGCCGCCGAGGTGCAACGGGCCTGTTTTCCCTCTCTCTTGGCACCCTGCCCACATCAACAGTGGCGCTCTTCAAAAAAAGCCACTAACGCGGGGCTGGCCGCTGACAGTCTTCTGACAATGACTTACTATCTGCTAGCCGAGCCCCCCTCATCCCAGCGCGGAAAAACAGATCCGCGGCGAGAGCAAAGGTTAATCTAGCAGCGAGGCTCGGCCGCCGACTGTGTGACTGAGAATAGGCTGGGAGGAATTAACGCTACTGCGTCGGAGAGTGTTGACAGCTAGCTTGGCTCGCGTATGTGCGCCTTTGACGAGAATTGCATGTAAGGACGGGGAGTTTTTGTGTTCGCAGTCTATTATCTTCCGGGAAGAAACGCGGCAGATAAAGGTTGCTCGTCGCCATTTCCGAGATGTAAAGCAAATAGCGCCGGCCAGTGTAAACATGGCGGTGAGACTCGGCACGCTCTCTGCTTTTGTTTGCTGTATCAATGGTGCTGTCAGCGGACCACTTTTACGGACCCCTACACGTATGTCTGCTTTGCGCCACACAAGGAATGCAAACAAAAGGATCCGGCAGCCTGCTTGTTATTAAGAAACAAGCACCCACCGACGGTGTTAGCGTTTGTGTATAGTTATGTGTTTCAACAATGGACTCCGGCTGAGAAGGTCAACTTGGTTTGGTGACCCCCCCCTGAGGAGAGAGTATTTAAACTTGTCTCCCTACCACTGCGCCACCTGTCTGTTTCTAGTCCAAACAGCTCTATTGGCTAAGCCCCAGTTAGCACATCACGCCCCCACTCCACTCCCACCAACTTTTAGGCAAAATGCCCACTGTTTAAACACCTTCCATGAATATTAAAAACAATTGTATTGTTTATACTTTAGGCAAGTCAAGGCAAATTAAATTTATACACTTGTCCACACACTGTGCTTCACACAACCAAAAGCACAACATCTCACCTAACTAATAAATTTGACTTTATTTGGAGTTGGACCAAAAAGACTGAGTTATAGAGTCATATTTACACTTGGAAGAGAAGTAAGGAATTGAAAAAAAAGAAAGTCACTCAAGGGCTGATAAACAAACTCACAACCTTCAGCTTGGGAGACAACCGATCTATTCCCTGAGCCACGCAGCTCCTACTGCGGGTTAGTATATCGCTCGTGTCAGCTGGAATCTCCGTAACTAAAAGACCAAAAATGTGTTTTGGTCTCCTCTTGGAGATGAGCCAAACAGTAGCATAGCTCAGGTGCTAGTGTGGCAGTCTCCCAAACTGTGAGTTGCGAGTTCGTTCCTCAACCCTTGAGTGACTTTTATTGTATTTTTTACAAATATTTATTTAATTTAATTTATTATTTAATTTATTATTTAATTTAATTAATTTATAATTCTTTATTTTACTCTCTTCCAAGTATAAATATTAGTTTCTCTAAAACCGAGTCTATTTGGTCCCACTCTAGTCGATTTTTTTTCTAAATAGTCAAATTGACTCTACATTTTAAATTTCTAAAAAAAATCTTATCTTAATATTATTTATCAATATGTCTTAAAAAGTTAAATGGAAACTTAAAGAAGTAAATACCATAGCTCAGTTTTTTTCCCCTAAATTACAAAACAAACAAAAACAAAAGGTTTCCAGGGTCAGCAGCATCTCTCATAAAGTTAAGTGAAAATTTAAATAATTAGTTTCCTAAGATTAAAATGGTTTTAGCTTTACCAATAATCGGCCATCAGATTTGGGGGGGAAAAAAGGCAGATACCGATATTCGTCTATCCCTAATTTAAAGACATTTAAGAACAAAGAAAATAAATAAGAAGTTCCATATAATGAAATTGATATTAAAAATGTTTACAATATCTTAATCAAAGGAATTTGAAAACAAGCATACTTTTTAACCTGGATTTAAGAGCATTTATATTTAAGGCTGACATCACTTCTGTTGGCACTTACTTTATTTGTGTGCAGCATAACCGCTAAAAACAGCTTCACCATGTTTGCTTTAAAACCGGGGGCTCCACTAATTGACCTGCCCTCCTGCCCTCCTAGGTTTATATTGAATTAGCATTTCCTTAATGTATTCAGCACCCAAACCATTCAGTGATTTATAGCCCAGTAGCAGAATTGTAAAATAACTTAAGCAGGCAAGCAGGGAATGTTTTTATCCGGATTATTCTTTGTTTGACTCCAGTAACCACAGGTGTACAAATAGCCAAAACCGATTATGAAGCAATTGTGTTTAGATTACCTAGATTTTCATATTCTAAGCCGTCCAACAGT
Source organism: Vanacampus margaritifer (assembly GCF_051991255.1). NCBI lineage: Eukaryota > Metazoa > Chordata > Actinopteri > Syngnathiformes > Syngnathidae > Vanacampus > Vanacampus margaritifer. The sequence goes on from NC_135433.1 coordinate 5,269,392, forward strand.
GGCACTGGCAAGTGATTTTATTTTTATTTTTTTGTTCACACACAGGATACCCTTGCTGTGTGTAAAAAAAACAAAAAAAAAAACAATGCACATTTTTCTTGATTGTGTTTGTGGAGATAAATGAGAAGCTTAAAGGCGTGCTGCTGCTTGATCATCGCAGTCAATTAGCTCTGTGAGGCATCTCCCGGAGACTTCTTCTAATGCCTCCTCTGTCATCAATCCGTATGCGTGTGCGCGACTCATCCTTTTAGTATTATTGCCGATAAATGTTTGTCGTTTCTGCGTACGCACCTGCCAAAACACCTTTTATACAGCCGTCTATGTGTCACTCCACTTCATGTTTTCCTGCCTCGCAGTGGGCGTGCGCTTCTTTATCTCCTCGCTGTCACGCTGACTGATAGGTAATATGCTAAATTGGGTTTACCCCACCTGCGACACTGCCAGGACTCTGAGCGTGCTGGCCCATGACAGGGAACGCTAATAACGCTTTAAGTGCTTTGTCAAACTTCAGTCACAGTGTTACAAGGCGCCGTCTCGCTCACTGTCCAGGTGGCGGTGCAAATGGATGGAAGTGGAATTGTGTTACTTGACACTTGTTGGTGACATGCCGGAGGTCAAGTAAATGAGCTGTCTAGCTTGATGTGACACATGTGGCCTGTGTTATTGTTAGTGGTGCAACGGATCAAAAAAAGTCACGGATCGGATTCCGGAATTGAGTCATGGATCGTATCGTATTTCGGATCAGCAAAAAAAAAGAAGAAATAAAATAAAATAATACTTTGTCTTCATTTATTTTGTAAAACACTTTTTCCCATTAAAAAAAAAAAATATCAAAATGTCTAATATAACCATTAGGAACAAAACTGGTCCGTGTGTAAAATAAAATATTATTGGCTTAAAGTTGTGCTCCTAAAATCTAAAGGGCTATGTTTGACATTTTGAGTTAAAATGTTTTTTTTTTTAATGGGCAAAAGTTTTTAATAAAATAAATGAGGAAGTTCTATTAAGTTCTAGGGCTATGTTGCAAAACGCTGTTTCACCCCCACTGTTTTAATTAGATTTGTGAATAATGCTGAAACTTAGCTATATTCTATGCTAATTGCTGCAAAACGGAAACAGATGGAATTTTTTTTTTTTTTCTGATGAGAGACTCTAATCCAGTAATCAATAATCAATTGGATAATTGATAGGATAACCAATTACAAAAAGATTTGTTACTGACAGCCCTAATATAAATTAAAAATAAATAATGTGATGGGACTGTGCAAATTCAGTGTGTTATAATCTCTCAATTGGTTATCCTGCTTTATTGAGGAGACAACTAAAGTCACAGCAAAACCGGTTTGACATAGTTGGTTATCGCGACAAAGTTGCAAATGTGAACAAATCCACGCTCTGTCTCTGATTCTGGACCAGCATGCCAACACACTCACTGTTTTCCTCAGTCCCTCCCTTATCTCCTTCTTCACGCATCTCTGGCGTGTACCTGCATTTGTTTTGGTCTGTCGGGCTCATTATGAGGAGCGAGCCGTCACGGGACACCCGGGCTAACTACGCCACAGGGGAGGGGAAAATAGGTGTAGCGCTGTCTGGGAGTCATTCCAAGCGCCATCCACTTTAATAACGGCACAACGGAAGATAACAAACACGTCATAAAACAAGAGACTCATGCTTGCTCAGTGTGCACGAAAGCACTTTGCTGAATTCATTTCGTGGGTTTGAACATTTGAAAGCTACTCTCGCTACTGTCGTAGTGTGTTGTGCTCGATATAAAGTATGGGTTGCTGAGTTCATGAATAAAGATATGTGTTTTAGATATAGTATCTGGAGTTTCATTCTTAAAGCTACGTCACAGCTTGTAAAAACGGAATAAAAAAAAGCTTGTGCAGATTTTGTTTTCTTTGTTTGTTTTTTTTTTTTCAATAAAACAAGATTGGAAGTTGTATACTGCTTTTTATGAAAAAACAAACAAACCCTGGGATAGACAAAACGGGATGGCAGATCAGACTTTTTAAAGATTGGAGACCGGTGATCGGCCAAAAAGTTGTGATTGGTGCATCTTGTCCTAGTTTCGATTTGAACCTTGTTTGCCCAGTGGTTTAAAAAAATATCAATTAATTAATTAATGTAAGAAAATATTATTCATTATTTTTTTTTCTTTGTCGGCTGTCCCGTGTGTTAACTCCAAACAGCCACTGATCGGAGCGAAACACATGGTGTCTTTCATCCCTTTTGATGAAGTCAGGCTATCAAAATAAAAATATAGTCACATAGGGGGCAAACTCGGGGACGGCAAGCTTTAGACAGGCCTGGTGGGTGGTGTCTGGTCGGTGCTGGATTTCACTTTCCTTTCTTTTCTTTGGTCCTTCCTCGGGTCTCCTGACGGCCTCACAACTCTGGCTGGAAGTATTCGGTTTAGGTGAATGGTATGGGATTTTTTAATAGGTTTGAGTAGGTTTACTCACCCACATACAAAAAAAATAAAACTAAATAAAAAATAAGAGAGAGAGCAATGATGATGACATGTCAGATCTGTAAAATTACCGACTGAACAATACTGAGCTCTCCAGAAAAAAAAGCAAGCTTTAGACAGGATATTTTAAGGTAGTTTTTTTCAGCTCTTGACCCAATTTAGAAATTTCACTCCCCCTGAGACCCTATCTTAGAAAAAAAACAAACCCATCGCCTCAACACTCGCAAACCGTATACGGTCCATACCGCCTCAACTAGAACACAACAGACCAGAATCAATTTCCACTAGAATGTGTGCCTGCTTGATGATCATTAAAATAGCTTCAATTGAACCAATAAAAACTGATCTGGGTCTCGAACTGACATGAATTAAGAGCGAAAGACTTCCCATATAAAAGGAATTACGACCGGGCCCCAGAATGTTGTGCTACACCCGTGGATAAACATGACACAAGCTAAGAAGTCATAAGAGAAAGAATTTAGGTTTTGACCAGAAGGTTGTAACCACAGATAAGATTGCTTACTCATGGTGGTTTGGTGTCTTTCACATGTTGTCCTTCAGTGCTGCTTGGAATTATGGTAGGCAGTTTTTTTTTATAGAATAGAAAATTGCCATTAATTTCAAGGAAAAACCAGCTATGTTGGGATATATAGGTCACCTAAAAAAACGAGATAATTTAAAAGAAATTATCGCCTTGGGAGGGGGGGGGATGTATTAAAAGTGCTAGTTATATCGGTGACGACTCAAAGGTTGAGTGTGTTGCTCTGAAAAAAAGTCCCTAGTCATTGATTATTTTCAGACTGACATTATTTGCTTAGTGTCATTTTTTAATTATGTCTACAGTGCCCGTATTAGTCGCTATTTTTATTTTCCCAGCATGTTGTGGGAATCAGCTGCCGAATTTGCAGTTCTTTTGAATTTGTCTCACTGAAATTCTTCAAACACAAAAACAGAATTTCCTGCCTTTCTTCGCCATGACCGTTTCGTCTGACTCATTGTCAGGATTTGTCTCCGCTGGCACGCTAGTTTTATTGGGGAGAAAGTAAGCACTGATAGTTCTCTTCTTCTTCATTGTTTACAAGAGTTATGAGAAACCTATCGTTTGAGCCAATCACAGTGGTCGTTCACCCCCCCTGCTCTCACATACATTCGCCCATCTTCTTTTTTTTTTAATAATGAGAATGATAAAAAAGAAAAAGAGAAAAAGATCCGCAATTTAGTGGTTGCACATGTGCGAGCAGATGAAAGATTTACTTGCACTGTTTCAAATTTTAGAGGCAACGTGCGACCGTTTTAAGGGCAGTCTGGAGCCCGGAACTAAAGCCTCATTTCAACTGTGCAGGAGTCTCGTTGTCATCTTGGCGTATAACTGTTTTATGATACACAGGTCCTTTCCAATACAACGGCCACGAAGCAGCCAATTAACCCGGTCATCTTAGCAATTGTGTAGAAGTGCACAAAGCTAGATGGTCCAAGGGGCCACTGCATCAAAAAAGACCTCCCAAATGACAAGCTCAAAAATGACTCAATGTGTGTTACGGTACAGTTCCAATAAAAAAATAAAACGTAACTATAAAAATGATATAAACAAGCTCTCAAATTTATGACAACCCAATGTGCATGACAAGTGGCTTAATGATTGAGTATGTTTTGGGATTCTGAGAGCTTCACTGAGAGCAATTATTATATTTTTATTTTGCCTTATTAAACCAGGTAAAAAAACATCTCATTCATAAAAAGCAGATCACCATAATCTAAGAGAGGCAAATAAAATGTCCTTGCTATAAAAGGAAAACAAGATTTGTTACTGTAGCAAGAAAACATTTGAAATGGTAAATGGACTGAATTTATATAGCGCTTTCTAGACCATATGGTGTTCAAAGGGCTTTACAATCTGTCACACTCACCCAAATTTACACACTCATTCATACACCAGTGGTCGGTTGCCGTGATGTACTTCAGTTTTTGAACAAGGCGTTCAATTATGTGACTTAAAAAACAGAATTTGTTCAATAACAATACCAACGTATAGAAGTGGTGGCTATTTGGATTGCTGCTCCTTCAGTAGTTTCACTCTTGGAAAAAAAATTGAGGGTAACTGTTTTCCATTTGAAAAAAACAGACATTAATTTGGATTTGTCTGCATTTAAAACTAGTTTTGAGTTAAATGAGTCTGCACAACATCAAACGCAGACTGTAAAAAGTTAAAAAACTTAATCAGGTGCAGTACAGGAACAATAAATGACTGTTTCATCTGCATTCAAATGAAAACCGACATTTGCCACATTTTGACAGCTAACATTGATTTAAATGGACAATGACAGTGGACCTAGAGCAGATCCCTGTGGGACGCCTTTAGAAACATGAAGAAAGGAAGAAGGCCTGTAAAATGTACACATTGCATTCTCTCTGACAAACTGTCAAATACACTCTTCTGCCCTTCTGCTGATGTTGATGGAGGAGAGAACCTGAAGCACAACTTCTACATAAGTAAAAAAAAAAAAAAAAAAAAAAAAAAAAGAGAAAAAAAGTCAGTTAATTGCACTCGGCTGTCTTTGTTTATTTTACATTTGTTTTAACCCTTTGGCACTCCGACACCACCCCAGCAATAATACACCCCCCCGCCCCTCTCTTCCAACCTTCAAAGGGGAATTTCATCCCTGCTGCCATTTCATATTTAATCTGCAACAAGAAGTGCTGTTCTGTCCAAACACCTGCCACACTACTTGTCTCCCAGCCAGAGCTATTTACAACCCCTCTGTAAATGTGCACTCCCACTCACTCGCCCTGGAAAGACACCTACTTCCTTTCTAACCCATTGACACCAAACAGAGTAATAATTTAACGGCCTGGAGCGGCTTTTACAGATGCGTACACCGTCTCGTGTTTACATGTGCGGAAGAGAGTGTCGAGTCGGAGTGCAGAAGCGTTTTTAAAAGCAAGTCGGCAGCACATGCCTAACGAGGCGTCTCGGCTCTTAAGCTGCGACATTGTCGAGCGTGCCACTTTGTCTCCTAAAAGGACGCCTCACATGCCATCAATCTGCCTCAAGTGGCGGGTCTGGCAAGTAAAAGCCATGCATGGAAGTTTAACAGGGATTTTTAACGGGGAGGCGTGGCCCTTCTCCTTTCAGGAGATCGCCCGTTGACGCATCCGTAAAAAGCATTTGATGATGTCACTAAAAACAGGCAGAGGTGTTTTTGACAGCCTGGCAAGATGGTGGTAATCCCTGCCCTCCTGCTTAGTTGTGTTGTAATCAAGACCACACCAACCGAGACCAATACATTATTAACAGGGATGTGATTTTTCCGCTAATTCGCGGAATTCCGCTTTTTTTTATCCCCCCCCCAAAAAAAAAAATACGATTTATTTTTTATTTATTTATTTTTTATTTTTATTTTTTTTAGTACTGTAGTTCATTGTGTATGCACATGACTCCGACAGATAACATCTTCTGCTATAACAAAGACATTTGTGGTATGCTCTAATATGAGTTACTTTTCATTTGGTCATGATACAATTATTTGTTCATGAAATTTGAACTCTTCAACATTATTTATGTGTTAACTTAGTAATCACATTAGTTAGATATGATGATATTCTCAGTGATAGTTTTTAAAAGCAAAGGCAGTCCAATGTTTTTGAATGTGACTGATTTTGAGTTGACTAAAACTGCCATTTTATATGGGATAGTTCAATATACATTGAAAATTTATGCTGTTGTTTTGTCTATTTCTTTGTCATGTGAGTGCATTGAAAGTACTTAAAAACACGGACAACCCATGAGCTCCGGGGCCCTGGACCTAGCTGGGTGCCAGCGGCCCCCAGACCCCCGGCTAAATTTTCAGATAATTTCACTTTGGTCAAATCACATCCCTGTATTAAGACTAGACCAAGAAACTTTCCCAGCCGAGTTAATTTGACGTTTACTTTATCTGCCTTAATGCGTCCTTCTCAATGTGTCGATAAAAGTAGGACGCCGTCCGTGCCAGCAGTTTCTGTAGGCGACTCGCCACACTTTCTCACGTTGCAGAGTATTTCCGTTTAATGTCACTTGGCAAATGAACTCCTTAATGTTTTGGAAACCATACTTAATTACTGACCAGTTTACAGACAATTCCCCCGCCCTCCAAATTTTTGGAGGCCAGTCGTCTTCATCCACACCGGGAAAGTAGCAGCAGGTACTCTGCCCACTGAAATATCGACTGGATTGCCGGATAGGCCAAGACTTTTGAAGCCGCGTCGCCGCCATATTACTCCTCCCAAGAAACGTTTCTCAGTGTACGATCCTATACATTTACAGTATCGAAATTGGATAACATTTGAGACAGTACTTAGTAGAAACAGCATGATTAATGATGTTTTAAATGTGTTATACATAAACAAGACAAGGACTTTAGACATTTTACAACTTGCCTTAAATACATGTATAAATTATATGCTTAATGATCTTTTTTTTTTAATCAAAGAATTATAACAGTAATTCAACAAAAGATGCCTCTGCCAAATCTAATATTGGGGTCTAAAAAACTGAGCAATAAAAAGAAAAAGAGGGTCTTCAAAGCAGCACGTAGCATCCACTTGTTAAATAGTGCCCGGAGACCCCCCAACCCCCCCCTCTTTATATTAACTCTTTGACCGCCAAAAACGTTAAATAACGTTTAATAAAATCCTATGGAGGAGTGCCAAAGACGTTAAAAGACGTTTTTTTCAAAACAGAGGTGAAACTAACCATTTTCTATTGTTGATTACTGAAAAACGGAATAAGGTAGAAACTAACTTTTTTTTCTGATGAAAGATGAGAGTCCAATCTTTCATTTGGTAGTATGTGTGTTTCCATAGTCCAAACACATCATTTTCTGTGGACCTTGAAAGATCAGTCAAAAATGCTTAAATCGGCTGGCACCCACGGCATCCCTTTTCTGAAAACGTCTGGCAGTCAAAGAGTTAAGAGCCTTCGAGCTGTATATGTCTAATCTGTACGTATACGTACAGTTTATTTATACAGTAGTCTGCTCGTGAAATGGGAGAAGTAAGATGGCCGCCCTGTGGCTTCAACGGCTTGCATGGACGTGTATGGGCTATTGGCTATCCAGTAATATATACAGATCAGTGATTTTGCCTTATTCACTGAACACAGGAGCAGAGCTGGGCCACCTCCGTTTATCATCAATTCCCGTCGATGATTCCCACATTTCGCTCCGTGCTTCCGCATATTCAGCGAATGCTTTATGACGCAAAGGCTTGCAAAAATACACGCAATGAAAGGGGCCGTATGTACTCACCCCGATCGGACATGCTTCAGTCGGTGCTCAGTCCATGTATTTTTTTTTTGGAGGGTTCGTGCCATTGAGCACAGGGTGGGCGTCGTCAAAAACAGGAATTGCCGATTAACGGAAATGTCCAGCTGGTCTCGACAGGTCTTGATCAAAAATCCAATCCAACCTTTCTGAGACTCAGACAAGATAGAGTGGAAAATGTCTTTGATTCCGAGACAAGGCCGAGACCCTTAAAAAGTGGTCTCAAGACCAATCCCGAGAACTACAACACCATCTGCTAGTGTCACTGGACCACTGTGACATTTTGGGCCAAAAGCTTTCGCCACCAGGCAACCTGAATGCCAATTCCTATAAGGTCAACTGTAAAGCGCATCTCCTTTTATGTGTGTGCGCTTGCATGGGTGTGTGGCTCAAGATCAAAACTACCCACACCATCCCTGTGGCAAAACTGAGTGCATGTGTGTGTGAAATGACATTTCACCAACCCAGAAGAGTTCTGTGTTGCACCAAGCAACGGCCTTGCATTCAAAGTGGCCCATGGAAAGATGAGTGACGGCAGGCATTGAAGGACTGATTAAATGCAGGAACAAAAGCAAATTGTGGGTAGGTCAGCGCTTGAAATTAGACGAGAACATCAAATGGAGGTACATCAAATGCAAAGCAGCCCTCAGTGGAACTGAAAGAATCATCCTTTGTTTGCAATTCCCTGGAAAACATATCGAGGGCATTCACTGTTTTCCATCGCTAAATAATGAATACACTCATAAAGGCCTTTTTTTTTTAACCCACTGTTCCCAAAGGTATAAGTTATTTCTTACCCACCGTTTCATTCCCTTGTTTTAATCCTACTATGGAGTCTTATCAGAGAACAACCTCACGCCAAAAGATCCAAGTCTGAAGACTCGTTTCTACCTCTTTTCTTTCCCTGTACGAGCCCTGAAGGAAAAACAAAAATCTCCAAAAATATAGACTTCGTGAGCAGATGCCGCCAGACAGTCGATATCGTGTTTTCTTTTAATGAACAGGATAGAATGGCATTTTCTAGCAGGCATTGAAAAGCCAGCGGTGGTTTTATGAGGATGGATCAAGAAAAGGGTGACTGCGATAAAAGATGTCTGCGGTCGTCCCGGCGATGTCTCGTCTCATCTCCTGGGATGTTTTCCCTTCTTATGTTCTCTTTTGTGAAAGCGATGAAGCGATGCGTACGTATGTGGCAAAGCTGCACTAACAAGCTCCCAGAAGAACATCTCAGTTGCGGCTACGGGAGCCAGATTACACCACGCCTTCACTCTAGCCTTTTCCGAGCGCCGTCCCAATGGTGACGAGCATGCGGCTGGGGAAGACCAAACTTAGGCATCAATTACCTGGATGGCTCTCACTCCAATGGTCGAGGGACATGACGGCTAAATTGAATAACACTCATAACGGTCTCCAAATGGCTGAGGCCTCTCGCCGCAGAGACTCCTCGCTTGATTTCTTCACACCTCCATATGACTGTTAAACCATCTTCTACGTGGCGTCGATTCAGATTGAAAGGCTTCCTCGGTCCGCATGGGCAAAGGCGATAATTTAACTTTTATTGGAATTCGGCTCCAGTGGGTTCAAGGAGGCGGAAGGTTGGTCTTTTATAAGCGTAGATCAGATAAAAGGAGGGCGGATCATCGGACTTTCAAGGCACTCTTGTCTGATTTTTTTCTGTCAGTCAGGGAATTGTCCGCCGGGCACTTTTGTGGCACATTTAGCTTGCTGATATTTGCGCCGAATATGCTACTTTTGATAGCGTCATTGTTGCTGTGCATTTCTGGGAGAAAATCAGCTGTAGAATTGTTAAGATTCTCCTGCCTAGATTTAGTCATAACTGTTTTAATTTACTTATTTCCTCAGTAGAACTTTTATCTGTGGATCTGTCTTTGTAAGTGCAGGGATGTGATTTTTCCGCTAATTCGCGGAATTCCGCTTTTTTTTATCTCCCCCCCCCCCCCCCAAAAAAAAATCTGATTTATTTTTTTTTTTTTTTTGTAGTTCATTGTGTATGCACATGACTCTGACAGATAACATCTTCTGCTATAACAAAGACATTTGTGGTATGCTCTAATATGAGTTACTTTTCATTTGGTCACGATACAATTATTTGTTCATGAAATTTGAACTCTTCAACATTATTTATGTGTTAACTTAGTAATCACATTAGTTAGATATGATGATATTCTCAGTGATAGTTTTTAAAAGCAAAGGCAGTCCAATGTTTTTGAATGTGACTGATTTTGAGTTGACTAAAACTGACATTTTATATGGGATAGTTCAATATACATTGAAAATTTATGCTGTTGTTTTGTCTATTTCTTTGTCATGTGAGTGCATTGAAAGTACTTAAAAACACGGAAAACCCATGAGCATGAAAACCCTGGACCTAGCAGGGTGCCAGCGGCCCCCAGACCCCCGGCTAAATTTTCAGATAATTTCACTTTGGTCAAATCACATCCCTGTAAGTGCTGTCGCAATTTCTGCTTGTCATCATGTCTAAAGGACCTCGTCTGTTTCCACATCAATGGGCCAGTATCTGGGGTTGAACTCAATGTGTATTGGATGATATGCTGTAAAAGTGTAAAAACTCATATCTGCTTCCGGCTGTCATCATAGGTATTGAACTCGGGGCTCTTGGCTGTTTTCTGAGGTGTTTTCAAGGTAGTATAAGAATGATATGAGTCCGCTGAAAAAGACACACGAGCGGAGAGGAACTGCAGCCATTTGTCTGTAAACTTGCTGTGCCCAGAATATTCTGTAAAATAAATCCTTCGAAGGACCTGTTCACCGATCTCCAGTCTGCATCTCTCTACCCGAACAAAAACAAACACGCGGAAGACAAAGAGTGTCATTCCAACAGAATTCATCCATTCATTGTTGGTGAATATCCTCATTGGGGTCGCGGATGAGCTAGCTTGAGTTTTGCAAACTCAGTCCCGGAGGGCCGGAGTCTAGCAGGATTTGGAGGTTTCCCTCTTCCAACACAAGCTGATTCCAATCACCAGCATCGTTATTAGGCTTATGCAGAGCTTGCTGATGAGCTGAACATATTTCAGCTGTGTTGGAGAAGGGAAACATCCAAAACCTGCAAAACTCCTCCGGCCCTCGAGGACCGAGTCTGCCCACTCCTGAGCTAGAGACTCTTCCAGATGAATTTGGTTGGGTGCGAGTGGAGTTACACCCTGGAATGGTCAGCAGTCAGTTGCAGGGCGTATTTAATGACAGACACCCATACACTTTCACATTCACACTGTTGGAACTTAACTCTGCTGCACCAAAGTCAGGCATATGTTCCAGTACACCATCTGTGATTCACTTTAGAATCCATCCATCTGTTTTTTATTGTTTTTTTTATAGTGATCCGAATTAGAGTCCTGGTTGAGCTGGAGGAATCCAGAGTACCTGGAGAATGTAGTTGGGGGGGTTGCAAATTCCTCACTCACTATGTTTATATGCAGTCAATAGTCAGGCCAAGGTTGAAATTTAAGTTTCTGAAATGCATAACCGGACAGAGTTAATCCTGTATACATAACTTGATCTAAACTGTCGTCAGTTTCCGCCTCACTCCAAAAGTCTGGTTTATCTGCATCGCCATGTTTCGCCATTTTTGTTTGAATTTGAATCTATTTATTTGAAAGGGACAATGCACATTAATCAACATTTTACAATGTAAATGTGCCCAAGTTAGATAAGTCAAGTTAATTTTCATTGGCGGTCCCTTGGGCGGATGTAAGACAGCCTAAAACGAGAGTCATTTCAACCCTGGAGAACCCACGGGGTCAATTTTGGCCCTTATACATTCTGCTACTCAAATAACAAAGACCTTTTTTTTTTACAAATGTAACTTCAAAAGTCCAGAGTGCCACTTCTGACCCCTGCATGGGGCCATCTAGTGGCTGAATATTGCACTTACATGAGCCAGAGTGGTGGTGACAAGATGGCTGGCAACATGCTGTTTTGTTGAGCTGGAAATCAATCCAAACAAAACCATCTTCTCAGCAAACCATCAGATGGTAAAATTGTGTTTTTTTTGTCAATCTATTTCATATCATGTTGCAGAATGCCCAGGAGTATGTTTTATATATTTTTTTTGATAAATTAGCAACTCTGAGCTAGTTCAAAAAACAAGGGTTAAAATTGAAAAAACATATATTTTGGTTTTCAGTGAACTTATAGCAGTCATTTAATGTATAATTCATAATTTTCCAAAGAAGAAAAGGGTTCTTGGGTTCTCCAGGGTTAAAATCACTAATCAGTTTCCAACAATATAAAATATTACACGAGTACATCTCCTGTACAGTTGATAGTACTAACTAATCTCTCTCATTCAGTGAGAGCATTTTTGGCCTGACTTCAGCCACTGTTTCATTTTTTTTTCTTGGAGACACTTGTATTCATGTCCAATTTAAGTTCAGCGGAAGAAGCTCGAGACTGGGAGCTCACAGTCCCCACTTATTGAGGCTCTGGTGGTCAGTCTACAGAAGCTTTGACCCCTCACCGTGAGACCAGATAACAGGTGACAAAGATGTACAAACATTTAAAAGACATTTTCAAAATGGTAAAATTCACAACATTTTTAAAGCTTGTGTTTTTGAAGGATTTACATCTTTGGTTATTTTCGCTAGCTTGCTAGAGACACACTGTGACAGAGACGAAACAATATGGCTGCCGCACATGCAAGTAGTTCATGTACTCGAAGTCCAAGATTCCTTGCAAATAGCTCATACACAGATCCCAAACAAAATTTTGTTCAAAAGAGGTCTCATTCAGGTTTTTATAAGAAAAAACCCAAATAAAAGTATATTCAAGTTTTTGCGCGTCTACCTGACCTTTCCGAATATTGTCAAGATTCGAGTTTTATTGGCTGCATAGTGTTAGAAGACTATCTTTGTCTTCCGCGTGTTCGTTGTTTTTCGGGTCGAGAGAATGTTGTTTTTCTGAATACAGACTGGAGATTGGTGAACAGTTCCTTCGAAGGTTTTATTTTACAGAATATTCCGGACACAAGCGAGCTCCCAGCAATGGTAGCATCCTCTCACAAGTGTGTCGATTACAGACACTTACAACCTTTTTATACTATTTTGAAGGGCGGTTCCAAACAGCCCATCTGGAGTTCAGACTTTAAACACATCATTGATTACAGACACTTGGCAGAAATTGCGACATCACTCAAAGACACATCCACAGATAAAAGTTCTACTGAGGAAATAAATAAATTAAAACAGTTATGACTAAATCTGGGCAGAAGACCCTCTTCAATAGTTAATGGAAGATTGGAGCGGAGATTCAAACATCGAACCCAGCAACTGTGAGAAAATCTTGCTCCAGCTGTAGAATTGTAGACAAAAATGTACTATGGAGTAAAGTGCAGTGCACGTTAATTTTCATTGCTTGGACAACAGCCATCTGAAGTTCAGATTGACCCTGCGCAGATGGAGTTTCACATCAGAGCAGCTGGGCCGGGTGTTAAAAGGGTGTCGTGAGCGTGCATATATCGAGTCTATGTGCACGCTCGTGTGAGTGTCTGCATTGCAGGACTTTCTTGCTTTTACCCACCTCTTATTTTTCCTTCTTGCGTGCCGCTCGTGTCTGGGTTTAAGTAAGACGTTTTTTTTTTTTTTTGTTTGGTTCTTGCGTTCATGAATATTGCAAGTGCCTCTGAAGAACAGAACGCATCGTTGTGCATTGAGGCAGGAGAAAAAGGAATGGAAGTCATGTGTGAGGTTAGACGGTTTCAGTTAGCATAGGGTGTTGGATCATAAAGCGTGGCTGCACAATGACAGTCCTGTAAATCTGCGTTATGAAGACTGTAATACAATTATTTTTTATTTATTTTAATTTTTTTTGTATGTGGGTGCGTGTGTGTGTGTGTGTGTATTCATTAGTTCACCTAAAACCTATTAAAAAATCCCATACTGTTCACCAAAACCGAACACTTCCAGCCAAAGTTGTGAGGCCGTCAGGAGACCCGAGGAAGGATCAAAGTAAAGAAAGGAAAGTGAAATCCAGACACCACCCACCACCCACCGGGCCACCAACCAGAGTCCTTCACCAACCCCAGAAACATCAAAATTCCAACAAATCAGGGAGACCTCAAGAGACCAAAGGAGAGACTGAGGAAAGGAAGGAAGGACAGACGAGTGAGATCCACAGACAAAAAAAAAAAGAAAAGAGCAATGACGATGACATGTCAAATCGGTAAAATTACCGAATGAACAATACTGTGCTCTCCAGGAAAAAAATAAAATAAAAAATAATAATAATTAAAAAAAAAAAAAAAAGACTGTAATACGAGGTTGACGTTTACTGTCCTCTGTGTTCCGTCAACACAACTTCGATAAACAACCAATGAAAACAGGTTTTATTGCATCGTGTTTTAAAATGTTCTCCATTGGCCACCACAAATGCCTTGTTAATTGTTTTAATGAACAAATTGCCAACAACATTGGATGTTGAACATATTTTTAAAGTCAATGATTGACACGCTACATACAAGGATGAAGATAATAATTGATTAATTGATGAATTCATTTTTGCTATACAGTAGATGAAGGAAAATACTGGTTAAAAAAAACATTTTTTTTTTGTTCTCTATATGCTGCATTGCTGCACTCACATTTTATTGCTCCCAGAATTTGACACGGGTCCCACTAATTTCAGAATGTTTCAATTGCGACATAATAATCTGTTAATTTTTTACTGTACTTGTATTTAGGAATAGATAGATTATTATCCGGGCCGACTATAGGCACAGAGATTCCCGCATTTTGACAAATATCAGCATCGGCCTTTTTAAAGAATCATATGGCAGATAATAATTTAAAACTGCAACTTAGGCAACTATTTATTCAAATTTCCAGTTACCTTTTTAGAAGAGATGCTGCTGACCCTGGGAAGTCACCTTCTGTTTTTGTTTGAAATTACAGTACAACTAATAAACATTTTACATTTCGGATATTCTGAAATTTTGCGAATCTTTGTTTACTGTAGAAAACTGCAGTTTTAACTATTTATTTGTTTAAGTTTTATTCCACTTTTTAAAACATGCAAATCCTACACCCCCCCCCCCAATATGTCTTTTTGGCTAAGAAAAAAAAAAAACTCCAATATTTTGTAGAACTTAAAATTTGCAAACTAAACATATGCTTAAAAAAATCCAGCAAAGTAAAGAGTTGGAACTCACTTTTTTAAATAGTTTTTTATTTTGGCGCATTATTTTCCCATTTAGTGAAAATGAATATCGACTCCAAATATCGGTTATCGGCCTCCTTGACTACTAATTATCGGTATCGTTATTGGCCCTGAAAGAAAATCCCCCACATCTATCTCAAATTATATTGACTTGCTTTGCTAAATCTCCGTTATTATAAATGCTAGCAAGAGCAACTTGGACCAAATAACTTTTTGGGCCTTATCCTCAAATACGACAATCTTTACAAAGTGGCTTTGAAAAATCTATTAAAGGCCAACCACACTGTCCTAATAAAAATGGGAGACTGCAGGGGATTATTATTGAGTGACAAAATTTTGAGCAGTCAGCACTATTTCTTGCTCCTCTTCAAAAGCAATGAGGATTTAATTCACCCCAGATAGCCCATTAACTATAGTTGATACTGCTAAATGTCAACTTCACACACTCCCCCAGTGCGACTTCCACAAGGCTCATCGATGTCACTCACTTGCGTCTCCGGGCCAAAGACGTGCACATGGCCCAACTTTCAGATGGTAGGACTTTGGAAAATGTCAATGCTGGACTTGATTGACTTCCATTCTGGAGATATATTCTCCTTTTGGGAAAGGTTAAATCCTAGCGCCACTTCAATCATGGTCCTTGGAGCATCGTGTTCTATTTCCCCGGTTTGATTCAAGCAGGAGAAGTCATTCTTGGCATTTTGCTGGAAAGTAATAGTAATCAAGTCCTTATGTTTCACATCAATACACGATGCACTCGTAGGCATCGACAGGGCAATTTGTCTTGTCGCGTCATTAAAGTGATCACATTTCTGTTTGTGTTTTTTTTTTTGGGGGGGGGGGGCGGACAGGGGAGTGGGCGTGCGCAACAGTTGCAATGGGATTTAAGTGATGAGGTGGGTGTGGTTGGCTAACTGGGAACGCAGCCAAAATGTTGTCCACCCGGCCTGTGAGCCGTGATGGGGGAGGAGTCTCGCTCTCACTAAAAGCCATTTTGTGAGGTGAGCGCCCTATTAAGAGTTGTAATTGCCTCATTTTGGAGCAGCAAATTGCCAGGTTTCTTGAAAGCAGACAGCCCGGCCAAGCAGTAATGACAATCGTGATGGTTGGAGGAAGCGAGTGACAGATTTTTTTTCTGCAGCTGTTTGCTTCAGAGTCGACTCTCCTTACTGTGAGGATTAATATTGGATTCATCAGCCCCTCTCCGCTTTGCAGGCTGTCGGTTCGATATAACCTTTGCTCTTGCATGGAAATAGGTTGAATTATTTTTAGATGAATTCAGATTACACACATACCTGTACATTTCACGAAACGTCAAATTTCAGGAATGTAGCATCCCTCAATTTAGCTAATTTTCCAGCAAATTTGACATGTTGAATCGGCGTTGGGTGTCGGGGCATTCGATCACTGTGATTGACTGTTAGCTAGCGAATCAGCGCACGGGGCAAGGAGAGGAAGTGAAGAACGCGGATAAACAGTAGTGATGGAAAGCCTGGGCCATTTTTTTCCCTGCTGTACCCTCCGCATTTGAACGTACAGGGAGTCCTCAAGTTACGGCGGCGTTCCGTTCCTATGCTGGCGATGTAACCCGAATTTCGACTTAAGTCGGATTTCCCCGTTAAAGTCAATATTTACATTAAAATACTTTGTACAGTCATTTTAAGAAACATATTTGCATGACCCGGAAGACGCCGGAACCAATATTTTGTGTTTCCGCACGGACATTTATTGCTGAAGGACGGCGGATAATTCAAGCTTACACACGGAAAAACGCGACGCGCCTGATGCCGAGCCGACCGGCTGATGGATGTCCGTTGCTGGAGGTAACAACAACACAACTTTAAATAACATTAAAATGGCTTGATTACTGTTGGAAATTAACGGGGGGAAAAACGTGCTACGGATGAGGCACGGGCAGCGTAAAGTCAAAACGACGTAGGTCTCTCTGGACCGAAGTTCGGGAAAATGACTTTGTCTCTTTGGTTCAAGAGAGACCGGCATTGTATTTTATTACCGTTAAAAGGTTTGCCGACAGGTTTGTTGGATTTCACTCTCCTTTCTTTTCTTTGGTCCTTCCTCGGGTCTCCTGACGGCCTCACGACTCTGGCTGGAAGTGTTCGGTTTAGGTGAACGGTTTGGGATTTTTTTAATAGGTTTTAGGTGAACTAATGAATACACACACACACACACTCGCACGCATGCACATACACATACTCGCCCATATACAAAAAAAAAAAAAAAGAGAGCAATGATGATGACATGTCAAATCGGTAAAATTACCGAATGAACAATATTGAGCTCTCCAGAAAAAGAAAACAAAAAGTTTGCCGACAAAGGTATACGTTTTTATATCCCGCCCCCGTAAAGATATTTCTGACTGCTTTAGGAATAATGACTACCGCCGTTGATGGTATGAAAAGGAATAACTTCTCACGCATGCGCTGAAGGTACATAATAGTCAGGGTCGGTGCGGTGCGGTGTGTGTGTGTGTGTGTGTGTTTACGTCATTTTGTCTATGCGACGTGCCGACGTCTGGGCCGACACCACAGTGGGTAGGCGTCGGTCACATTTGGCTGACGTCGGTGCGGTGTATCGAGGCCTTTAGCTTAGCAATTCGCATGACTTTTCTCTTCGTCAGAATTATACTTGTCAGATAGACCTTTCAAAATTTGGAAAAGGAAAAACTTACATTTTCAGCTGAAAAGTATGTGATCAGCTTCGATTTCTGATCACATGATCGAATCGGGACAACGCTACTAATAACCGTAAATGGGTAAGAATGGACTAAGCATGGATGAACTGCTTCATTTGTAACATTTTCCCAGCAGGATATTGCTTGTTTATTAGCACTGAGGCACAGCGCAAGCCTCGAGACGCTTGCTTAAACAGTACAGGTGCTACATTTCAGACATTGTATATGAACTCTCGCATGCTGTCTATATGTTCCATTGTATAGGAAGCGGGTAGAGAAATAAACATGTTACTGCAATAAAGTGCAGAATTTTCAAACCGCTGACTTCACATGCAAAACATTACACAGGAGACGATCATATTTCTCCTTTACAATTCAGCAGTTTTTGCTTAGTACTTTTTGGGTTATTGTTTTGCTAACTTTGATGATGTAAAAAGAAAATAGCATTCATCTGGTCATTGACAAAAAGCAGATGTAAAGATATTAAAAATGAATGGAAGCATGAAGCCAAATAACATGAGGTGAAAAGTGAATAAACTGAAGCTCTCCGATAAATAGAAATTGAGGAAACATTGAAAAGAACTACTGGGATTAAATAGGAGGAAAGAAGTGTGGATGGGTGAAAGAGTGAGGGAGCGAGGAGGAGGGTGGGGTGAAGGTAAAAGAAGGGGGCGCCAGAGGGGTGGGTGTTGAAGATATGATGAATTAAAGATGACACTCTCCAGCAGCCTGCTTTCTAAAGATCACTCCTCCTGCTAATGTAATGTTAATGAATGCAAATGATGTGTCTTAGCGCTCTCCCTTGACCGGGCTAACCAGTAAAAGAAAGATGTGGTGCTTGTGTCCTGCTTTGGTGATATAGCATCCATGAGAGAGCGAAGGGTAGGGGGGGGTGAAGGGGGGAGCCAGAGAGGGAGCTAGTCAGAGAGAGAGAGGGAGTCAGAAAGAGATAGAGAGAGAGTCAGAGAGAGAGAGAGAGGGAGTCAGAGGGAGTGAGTCAGAGAGAGTGAGAGAGGGAGTGAGTCAGAGAGAGTGAGAGAGGGAGTGAGTCAGAGAGAGAGGGAGGGAGTCATAGAGAGGGAGGGAGGCAGAGAGAAAGAGTGAGTCAGAGAGGGAGAGAGAGAGAGGGAATGAGTCAGTATGAGAAAGGGAGTGAGTCAGAGAGAGAAAGAGTGAGTCAGAGAGAGTCAGAGAGGGAGAGAGAGAGGGAATGAGTCAGAGTGAGAGGGAGTGAGTCAGAGTGAGAGGGAGTGAGTCAGAGTGAGAGCGAGAGAGTCGGAGTGAGAGAGGGGGTGAGTCACAGAGAGAGAGGGAGTCAGAGAGAAGGAGTGAGGCAGAGATAGTGAGAGGGAGTGAATCAGAGAGTGAGTGAGGGAGGGTGAGGGGGAAAGAGAGAGCGATAGACGGAGTGAGAGAGATGGAGAGGAGAGAGAGAGACGGAGTCGGAGTGAGTGAGAGAGAGAGAGACGGAGTCTGAGTGAGTGAGTGAGTGAGTGAGTGAGTGAGTGAGAGACGGAGTCGGAGTGAGTGAGTGAGTGAGAGAGAGAGAGAGAGAGTGAGCGAGTCGGAGAAAGTGAGAGCGAATCGGAGACGGGCTGCTACTAAATTAATAAGACTAGCTTGTTAGCAATGCTAGCCATGTAACACAAATGTCATGAATCAACAGCTGTCTTGAGTCTGACATGTGAACACATCGTTATCATCGTTTTTGGCCAGGGATGGGAATTAGATTAACTCCTGATATAATACTGTCACAATATTTTGCTCAAGATATCACAATCACAATACAGCATTGGTACGTATATAGCAGGGGTCACCAACTTTTTTTTTTTCTTAACTGAGAGTTCTTTCGTAGGATTTAAAGAATTGAACAGTTTGTGCATCATGATTAATTTTTTTGGGACCTTTTGGCTACAAAGGTGTTAGCTGTATGGACAATTCTGAACATTCAGGCATTTCTGATATTTCCGCACCGCTTCATTACATGGCGTATTTTAGTTTTGCTTTTGCTTGTGACTAGCATACAAACCAGGCATATTGTTATAGTAGTCAAACAACATTTGATCACATTTCCAAATCAAAATAATCCTCACAAATCAAATGACAACAATTCTTTTCAATGAGCAGAGAGCTCATTCTTTTCATTTTGAACGAAAAGTTACTCACCCACTTTTTATTTTTGTGCTTACTCCGATTAGCCATCACTAGCGTAACATTTTCCAAGGTGGTCAGGATAAACACGATCAGATCCGTTTTTTTCCCGTTTTGGGCCATGACAAAAATGAATAGTGAGTGCGACCGATCAATAATAACATGACAAAATAATAAAACATGTTTATTGGTTGTTTCATTACGGCACCGATTTCGGATGGTTGGTCAATATTGTTCCGTGACAATGCAGCATATCGCAAAATGGATATTTTGCACCACATTTCATGTAAATATTTGTTGTCTTTCAGGACATTGTTGACGCTTACGTCTGTTGCTACGCGTTGACTATCCTTTACCGTAAACTCAATTTGCACACAAGTAGAGAAAAGTGTTGTAAGGCGGAATTACAAGGTGATCCGCTGGAAGAATGTCACCTTGCCATGATGAAATGATTTGCTAATTTCATCAGTCTCTGCCGATCTTGCATATTGTATATTAATTTTCATAACATCTGCCGCTGATCTTTCGGCACCGCCTGGCTTCTCATCTTTCTTTTTAATTTTTTTTGCCTTTCTCTTCTCGTCTCTGGCCTTCCTTCCTGTTAAAACTGTTATTTTGCACGCCGCTAGCGCCAGCGAGCCTAGAGCAGTTACAATACGTGCCGTCACTTGTCTCCTTGAGGATGGCAGATTACTTTCTGTTCAATTTTCAAATCAGCCACATTGTCATCGTCGTCTTCAGGGAGACGTGAAAGTAACATATTTTTCTTTGCTGTATTTCTGTTGCCTGTCCTGAATCTTCTATTTAAAGCCTTCAGGAGGAGTGACAGAGCCTCAGTGTAAAAAAGGACATTCAATAAGTCTCACGTCTGCTTTTACAGGGATCGTCTTCTCTGTCCAACACTCGCTCAGAAATCAGAATTATCACCGCTTTTATTTTGCTTTATTTACCATCAACCAGCTCTCAAATGTGATACATTTATAAAGCAAGGGACTATATTTGGAAAGTGCACCCTGTATAGCTACTTGTGAGGCAAAGCAACCATGGCCATGTCTAAAACGGCACATGCGGTATAGCAAATGATTATGAATCTAAATAGCTAGGCAAGGTTAATAAGCCAATGTTTCTAGTTCATGGTAAGGACTAAATTGTTCATTTAGATTGTATGTTGTTTTATTATATCATCGTCATATTATAGCTCTCTCTCCAACATTTTGAGAGGACATGTTTAATACACCCAAGCTGAGTTGAAAAACAAATGGGAAAACACAACTATGCTGAGAGAGAGAGAGAGAGAGAAAGGGGGAAGCGAGAGGGAGGGAGAGAAAGAGAGAGAGAGTGAAAGGGGGAGTGAGAGGGAGGGAGAGAGAGAGAGGGGGAGAGGGGGAGAGACAGAGAGAGAAAGGGAGGGTGAGAGAGTGGGGAAGCGAAGGGAGAATGGGTGAGAGGGAGAGGAGTAGCGAAAGAGAGAGTGGGGGAGTAAGAGTGACAAGAGGGTGGGGAGATGGGGAGAGAGAGATGGGGAGAGGGACGGAGGGAGAGATACAAGAGGTGAGTGAGAGAGAAGGGGAGAGAGAGTGGAGAAAGAGAGAGTGGGGGAGGGAGAGAGAAATGGGGAGATGGAGGGAGAGATACAAGAAGAGAGAGAGGATGAGAGAGAAGAGAGAGAGTGGATGGAGAGAGGGAGGGAGAGGGGGAAAGAGTGGAGAGAGAGAGGGAGGGAGGGAGAGATTCTAGAGAGAGTGTGAGAGAGAGATGGAGGGGGGAGGCAGGGAGGGAGGGAAAGGAAGAGGAGCAGGGGAGAGAGGGGAGAAAACTTTAACAGAGGAAATGGAAGGAGGGAGGGAGGGAAAAGGTGGAAGGGACAGAGGAGCGAGAGAGAAAAAAATGGAGAGAAAAGGTGAGTGAGGGTGGAAGAAAAGAGAGGGAGATGATCTAGGAGGGCAAGAGTTATGGAGAGGGAGAGAAGACTGAAGGGGGGAGAAAACTAGGAGAGAGAGAGAGAATAAAAAGAGGGTGAAAGAGAGAAAAGGAGACAGAGAGGGGGGAGGGGGAGATAGAGGGGGAGAGACGGAGAGAGATAGGGAGGGTGAGAGAAAGTGGGGAAGGGAAGGGAGAATGGGTGGGAGGGAGAGGAGTAGAGAAAGAGAGAGTGGGGGAGTGAGAGTGACGAGAGGGTGGGGATATGGGGAGAGGGACAGAGGGAGAGATACAAGAAGAGAGAGAGGGTGAGAGAGAGAAATGGGGAGAGAGTGGAGAAAGAAAGAGTGGGGGAGGGAGAGAGAGTGAAGAGAGGGTGGGGAGAGGGGGAGAGAGAAATGGGGAGAGGGACGGAGGGAGAGATGGGGAGAGAGAGAGAGAGAGAGAGAGAGGATGGAGAGAGGGAGAGAGAAGGGGTGCGGCGAGGGAGAGATATTCTAGATAGAGTGTTAGAGAGAGATGGAGGGGGGAGGGAGGGAGAGGAAGAGGAGCAGGGGAGAGAGGGGAGAAAACTTAAACAGAGGAAATGGAAGGAGGGAGGGAGGGAAAAGGTGGAAGGGAGAGAGGAGCAAGAGAAAGAAAAAAATGGAGAGAAAAGGTGAGCGAGGGTGGAAGAAAAGAGAGGGAGATGATATAGGAGGGCAAGAGTTATGGAGAGGGAGAGAAGACTGAAGGGGAGAGAAAACTAGGAGAGAGAGAGAGAATAAAAAGAGGGTGAAAGAGAAAAGGACACAGAGAGAGAGGGGGAGGGGGAGAGAGAGGGTAGGGAGAGGGGGAGACGGAGAGAGATAGGGAGGGTGAGAGAGAGTGGGGAAGGGAAGGGAGAATGGGTGGGAGGGAGAGGAGTAGAGAAAGAGAGAGTGGGGGAGTGAGAGTGACGAGAGGGTGGGGATATGGGGAGAGAGAGATGGGGAGAGGGACGGAGGGAGAGATACAAGAAGAGAGAGAGGGTGAGAGAGAGAGAAGGGGAGAGAGTGGAGAAAAAGAGTGGGGGAGAGAGAGAGTGGGGAGAGGGGAAGAGAATGGAGAAAGAAAGGGTGGGGAGAGGGAGAGATGGGGAGAGTGGGAGAGAGAGAGAGAGAGGATGGAGAGAGGGGGTGCGGAGAGGGAGAGATATTCTAGAGAGAGTGTGAGAGAGAGATGGAGGGGGGAGGCAGGGAGGGAGGGAAAGGAAGAGGAGCAGGGGAGAGAGGGGAGAAAACTTTGACAGAGGAAATGGAAGGAGGGAGGGAGGGAGGGAAAAGGTGGAAGGGAGAGAGGAGCGAGAGAAAGAAAAAAATGGAGAGAAAAGGTGAGCGAGGGTGGAAGAAAAGAGAGGGAGATGATCTAGGAGGGCAAGTGTTATGGAGAGGGAGAGAAGACTGAAGGGGGGAGAAAACTAGGAGAGAGAGAGAAAATAAAAAGAGGGTGAAAGAGAGAAAAGGAGACAGAGAGAGAGAGGGGGGGAGGGAGAGTAAGAGAAGAGAGAGAGGAAAAAGAGAAAGGTGAGAGAAGAAGGTGCGAGAGGGGGAGAGAACGAGGGAGAGAGTTGTTCCGTTCTCAAACCGTTTGAGACTGAATGTACTTACAAAGTAGCCCACTCCTTTTTTTTGCTGATTACATCCAGACACAATTAAGCAGCAAATAATTTGAAAAGAATGACTTTTTATCCGTGTAAGCCACCTTTTAATTATAATCATTTGTTCAACAAATGCTGTCAGAAATGTTCTTTTTCTTTTTTTTATTTCCTAAAATCCCCTCGAGCGTCGGTCTGATTAGTTTTGGGAGACACAGCATCTTTCAGTCGAGCATGTTTGCCACTTTGTTTCCAGGCCGGCATTAAGATGCCAGGCTCAGCACGCTGCGCCACCATCGGGGGGGGGGCTTCATCACTGTTAAGTGCTCATTTCATCTGCTTTTTCACTCTTTACTCTCTCTCTCTCTCTCCGCCTTTGTCTCTCCATTTTGACTCCACATCTCAAAGAGGACGCATCCCTTCTGAAATGGCTTTTCCTCGAAAGATCTTATTTCAGTTTGTTGCGCCAATCACAAAGCGAGGGTCCTCCAAGTCTGGCGTTTCGGCAGCTGGACATGATTGTCTCATTGAATTACAAAGTGTGCCAGCGTCCTTGAGTGTGTGTGTGTGTGGAGGGGGGGGGGGGGGGGTTTACATGTTAAAGCATAGATGAATGGAAAAGACGTGTTGTGGGATGAGAAGGGAAATCTGTGGAGAATTGTCCGCCTTATTGACTGAGGAGGTTTCAGAGAGCCGCTTCGGCACATGTTCTATCGACCGGCGGCCGCGCAATCATGCATCCAGGCCGCGAAGGCTTGAATTACGCACACATGCTCGCATTCTCTTTATTTTTCTTCTTTTTTTTTGTCTTCTTTTTTTTATTTTTTTTTTGGAGAGCTCAGTATTGTTCATTCGGTAATTTTACCGATTTGACATGTCATCATCATTGCTCTCCCTTACTTTTTTTAAAATTATTATTATTATTATTATTATTTTTGGTATGTGCGTGCGAGTCCCATACCGTTCACCTAAACCGAACACAGCCAGAGTCGTGAGGCCGTCAGGAGACCCCATGCCCGCATTCTCATTTGCAAGACGTACATCGGAGCCGAAAGATTTTCGCTGCTCCGGTTTTCAGGCCCACGTGTTCGTAACCACGTGACGAATGGCGCGACTTCTTTGCCGACGTGTAATTGCGCAAAGAAGACGGCTGCCGTATCGATCGCTACCGCAGGGTCCCCATCAATGTTTAATGCAGTCTCCCTCGCGCTATCATTTCTGCCCCTCCCTCTCTGCGCTGGTAGAAACGGACCACCGTTTGCTATCGATCCATCGCGGGTCCCTAATGAGGAATATCTGCGCCGTCTCGGGTTTGACGCGCCGCGTTGTAGGTTGAGTCTTGATCATGCGCGGGCCTGCTGTTTTTGACGAGCAGTAACTAATATTGCGCAACATCTCCGCAAGTACGTCCTCCAGCCTTGTAAGTGTTCAAATCCATCAAAACAGGACTAGTCGGACACCTACAAGCTATTGTTTTCCGATAGATTTATGACCCGTGGTTGTGATGTCGGCCGTCAGCTTTTTTTTTTTATTAATATCTTTCACACAGTTTGAACTTTTTTCACCTGCCGGTTTTGAATTGAATGCCGTCATAGCTGACACAGCAGAACGCTGGATTGTGGTGCTACCCTTGAAATGTGAGGGGCCGCAGTTTGTTGTCTTTCACTCATCTTGGGAGCAGCGTTCATTTTGACAAAAAATTACACTAGTTTTAGTTATCGTCTTTTGATTCAAATCAATTTAAGTTTTAGTCATCTGATTGTATTTTAGTTTTAATAAAATTTTAGTCGACGGAATTAAAGAGCAATTTTAGTTTAAAAAAAAAAGAGCAATTTTAGTCGACAAAATTGACAGTTTAGTCTATTTTCCTTCAGCATACGTTTCAACTTTTATACAGAAAATTATTATTATTATTATTTTGTTTTTTCTTTTTCTGGAGAGCTCAGTATTGTTCATTTGGTAATTTTACCGATTTTGACATGTCATCATATACAGAAAATGATAACACACCTAACTGTAGTTTAACACGCAAGACAAATTTAATACAACGGCGTCTTTAATTGTTTCAATGAAACGTGTTGAACTGACAATAATATAACTTAGTTTTCACATAAATGAAAAAGTTCATAATTGCTTGAGATTAATCGTACAACTGCACAATGAGTGTAAAGTTCAGTGAATACTGAACAGTTTCTGAGTGGTTCTTTTCTCCAATCCGCGTTTCATTCCTTCTGATTGGATTGTGTGAATTTTCGTCACTGTGTTGTTTTCATTTTTGTTTTAGTCATTAATGAAATTATCAGTCAAGTTTAGTTAACGTCTCAATGAATGGTTTCTATTTTAGTTTGTTTAATTTTCGTATGACTTTTTTTTCCCGTGACAAATTATGACATGATAGTGCTGTCACTACTGAATATTTTTACAATAGACTAATAAGATTAATTTAAATTTTGCATTAACATGTATTACAAGAGTATTTTTCCCCCCTGACTACTGTTTATTAACCAGCGATTGGCGGTTATTTTGTACTTTGTATTCATCTAGTGATTCAAAAAAGCGGGGATTGATGTTATACTATGTTACAAGTTTGGCCATTGTTTTCCAAGTAAAAAAACTTGCAAATGTCTTATTTTTTATTAAACACAGAAGATAATCAAGTCTTCTTTCATGAAGGACGACAGCAATCAGTGAACAATTACTGTTGATATGCTGAAATCAGAGGATTCGGTTAATTGAAAATGTAAAAAAAATGGCTCGAAACGATTACTCGATTATTAAAATAGTTATCGATTTAATTTGATTATTGATTACTTGTCAATTAATCGATTAATTTTGACAGCGCTGTATGTGTGAGATGTAAGATAATTCTGACTGAACAAACAATCGACAGAATTCTTAGCGATTTTAATGCCCATTCTACCTGTCAACAACAACAAAATCCAAAATTCACCATATAAATCTAATAATAAACATAATAATATAATACAAATATGAATCACAATACAATATTTATCACGATATTATGGGTAGGTTGATGATATAAAAAAAAATGCTCACGATACTGTATCAAATCTTATTTGGGTAAATATTTTTTTCCATTAAACACAATTTCTCTCATTGAATGATTTATTGTTTGTAATTATTGGCTTTAAAATAAACTGGGCTATGAAATCCACTCGCACAAGACATTTAAAGCTCTCCTGCTAACAGGGGACATTGCCCAAAATATTAAAGGTCAGGTCAGCAGGTGCAAAAGCTCCGCCTCGTTGCTAATAACCACTTAGCAGACTCCATTTGCTCTCTTTCCTAGTGTCAAAGGCAGACATCAGGTCACAAGGCACAGTCCATCCAGCTCTCCCATGAGCATTTGACCCCTTTGTCTGCACCTTTACCACCATCCAGTGCCTTTCCTCTTCTTCCATCCGGCTGTGAAAGGAAATGGAGAACGGCCTAGCAAGAGCCCGTGTGATTTGACTAAATCTCTTGTGATTTCCCCGGAGAATGTGTTGGCAGGCCACGCTACATTGGCTGGTTTCACGCTCCATTCCTGCCTCCCCAGCTGACAGCGAGTCTGCAGCCAGGCATGGCAGGGCTGGGGGCTGTTGAGACAAGAGAAGGCGATGCTCATCTTGACGAAATTGGGGACGTGAACAAGGCTGTCGCCGAGGACGTACACTGAAAATGGTTCTCTGTAGTGGTGCAGCGGGTCGCGAAAGTCACGGATCCGATCGTTTTTCGGATCAGAAAAAAAAGAGATCAATAATACTTTGTCTTCATTTATTTTTGTAAATCATTTTTTCCCATTAAATAAAAAAAATAATCAAAATGTCTAATATAGCCGTTTAGGATTTAGGAACACAATTAGGTTCAATATGAGTATTAATGGTTTAAAGTTGTGTTCCTAAAATCTAAACGGCTATGTTTGACATTTTGAGTTGAATGTTGTTGTTTTTGTAATGGATAAAACGTCTTTTTGTAAAATAAATGAGGAAGTTCTATTTATTTATTTAGTTTTTTTTTTAATAAATATGAAAATACCTTAACTTGGTCCAGAATACTGAAAAAGCATTAAAGTAAGCCATCAGGTACCAGCTGTCAAACTCGCAGCTATCAGCCAGACACTCGTTGGTAATGCTAACAGTTAGCCGCTAGCCACCTACCTCGAAGACTTCTGCCTTATCATTCAACGACGACGTAATTAATTAGGGCTTTCTTAGCGTCCTAAATTAGCGTTTGAAAATGTAGTTAGGGATTTATTTATTAAGTTGTTTTAATAAATATGAAAATACCTTAACTTGGTCCAGAATACTGAAAAAAACATTAAAGTAAGCCATCAGGTACCAGCTGTCAAACTCACAGCTATCAGCCAGACACTCTTTGGTAATGCTAACAGTTAGCCGCTAGCCACCTACCTTGGAGACTTCTGCCTTATCATTCAACGACGTCGTAATTAATTAGTGTTTTTTTAGCGTCCTAAATTAGCGTTTGAATATGAGTTGTTAAACGGCTATGTTTGACATTTTGAGTTGAATGTTCTTGTTTTTGTAATGGATAAAACGTGTTTTTGTAAAATAAATGAGGAAGTTCTATTTATTTACTTTGTTTTTTTTTAATAAATATGAAAAGACCTTAACTTGGTCCAGAATACTGAAAAAGCATTAAAGTAAGCCATCAGGTACCAGCTGTCAAACTCGCAGCTATCAGCCAGGCACTCGTTGGTAATGCTAACAGTTAGCCGCTAGCCACCTACCTCGGAGACTTCTGCCTTCTCATTCAACGGCGACGTAATTAATTAGCGCTTTCTTAGCGTCCTAAATTAGCGTTTGAATGTGAGTTCGGGATAGCGTTGTGTTAAGGCTGGTCGCAACTTTAATGTCACTCGAAACTACGATAAAGAACTCCTAAACGTCTAAAAAGGAAGTAACGCCACGACGTGGGTTCCAACTTCAAAGTAAAAGTGAACCAAAACTATTTGCATTGCCGTCAATGTATTACTGTATTTGGTAGACTTCTGCTTTATCATTCAACGACGACGTAATTAATTAGCGGTTTCTTAGCGTCCTAAATTAGCGTTTGAATATGAGTTCGGGATAGCGTTGTGTTAAGGCTGGTCGCAACTTTAATGTCAATTGAAACCACCATAAAGAACTCCTAAACGTCTAAAAAGGAAGTAAAGCTAACCATCACGCCACGACGTGGGCCAACTTCAAAGTAAAAGTGAACTAAAACTATTTGCATTGCCGTCAATGTATTACTGTATTTGGTAAACTTGATGATCCGTTGCACCACTAGTCGAATGTGTCGGCTGCTGAATGTGTTTTATGTGTCACGGAATTACTTAGGCTAATTGGTCTCATGTCTGAAGAAAGCTTTTCCCAGTAAGTAGCGATTGAGGATGCTACTCTTTTTTTTTTTCTTTTCAAAGCACTTGACGTAAAAATGGCAGGCTTCAAAAGCTCCATCCATTTGAGTTCGGAGCGTCTTAAAAAAAAGTGACATCTGCGGGGGCGCGCTTCCTGGAGTGGAGAAGGTAAAAAGGTGGGCACGAAATGGTTGGAAGGGCTCGTTGAATGAGAGGCTGAGAGTCTGCAGCTTGCAATTCATCTCCCTCATCAACAACACGTGTGGGCGGTGCTAGCCAACTGTTTGCTGTGCTAAATGGATCGCCGCCAAGTCAGCAACACGCGTCCTGCAGACGATCGCCATGAAATTCCTTTCACCTATTTGTCTCCAAATACAACAAACTACATTGGGGGGGGGGGGGGGTTTGTGGAAAGAGACGTCGAAAAAGTGAAATATCAGTTTCCTGGTCGGCTTAAAAAATTGGAAGCTTTGGGCCAGAAAAGACGAAGCGAAGTTACGACTCCACAAATCACGTTACGAAGGCCAGCGTGTCCATCACTTTAAATATGAGTGAACGATGCAGAGAGGATTGTGAATTACTCTCCTTTTTTTGACCTCACATTGCCGAAAGAGCAGACATTAATCAATACGGAGTCAGTAAATGTCTCCTGTGAGTTGCAAGACTAATTTATCTACGATGTGTCACAGAGAAACAATTGAAAAAAGGAAGCTACAGTTTACAACTTTTTGAGACATTTTCTCTCCGGAGGGTGCGTTGCAACTCACAGAAAAGATATCCTCCCTTTCTTGTTTAAGATTAGGTTCTTTTAGTCTGACTTTTCAGGCAAAGTGAAGACAGAACATTTTGGTGTATGTCAGGGGGATGGGATCAGTCTCTTCCTGGAATTGTGACACAATCAAGGCGAACAATAACAGTCCTCTAAAAACCTACCTCGGGTGTATTCATGGCTAGGCTTGAATTTCAAATGCATCCACAAAGACAATCAGTTAAACTGCAAAAAGTAAAAATAGGAAGTTGGGAAGATGTTGGAACATTATGGCGTATGCCTTTGGGAGTTTATTTTATTTTATTTTTTTCTTCTTCTTTTTTTTTTTTTTTTTTACTTCTTTCTTCCTGGAGAGCTCAGTATTGTTCATTCGGTAATTTTACCGATTTGACATGTCATCATCATTGCTCTCCTTTTTTTTTTTTTTTTGTATGTGGGTGATTACGTGTATGTGCGTGCGTGCGAGTGTGTGTGTATTCATTAGTTCACCTAAAACCTATTAAAAAAATCCCATACCGTTCACCTAAACCGAACACTTCCAGCCAGAGTCGTGAGGCCGTCGGGAGACCCGAGGAAGGACCAAAGAAAAGAAAGGAAAGTGAAATTGTTTAAAAGTTGACGGCGTTACCCCCGTATACATGACATTTGGAATAACCCGATGTAAAGGAGGCGAAGCACGGACGACGTCATGGCAGAAATACAAACCCAATTCCCCAAAAGTTGGGACACTAAACAAATTGTGAATAAAAACTGAATGCAATTATGTGGAGGTGCCAAATTTCTATATTTTGTTCAGAAAAGAACATAGATGACAGGTCAAAAGTTTAAACTGAGAAAATGTATCATTTTAAGGGAAAAATATGTTGATTGTAAAGTACAAGTTGGGACGGGTAGCAATAAGAGGCTGGAAAAGTCTGGTCGGTGCTGGATTTCACTTTCCTTTCTTTTCTTTGGTCCTTCCTCGGGTCTCCTGACTCACGACTCTGGCTGGAAGTGTTCGGTTTAGGTGAACGGTATGGGATTTTTTTAAAATAGGTTTTAGGTGAACTAATGAATACACGCACACACGCACATACACATAATCACCCACATACAAAAAAAAAAAGGAGAGCAATGATGATGACATTACTAAATGAACAATACTGAGCTCTCCAGAAAAGGAAAGAAAAAAAAGAAAAAAGAAAAAAAAGAGGCTGGAAAAGTCAATTGCAGTTATATATAAAATAAAAAAAAACAGCTGAAAGACAAGTTACCACTAATGAGGTCCATTGGCAACTTGATTGGAGTATAAAAAGAGCTTCTCGGAGTGGCGCAGAAAGATAGTGGAGAAATATCAGAAAGGTTTTTGTCAGCGAAAAAATGTGAAAAGGTTGAAGTCATCTACAGTGCAGAACATCATCCAAAGATTCAGAGAATCTGGAACAACCTCTGTGTGTAAGAATCTAGGCCGAAAAATCATATTGGATGCCCGTGATCTTCGGGCCCTTAAACGGCACCGCACCGCAAACAGGAATGCTTACTTTAAGGGAAATCACAGAAAGGGCTCAGCAATACTTGCAGTAAACATTGTGGGTGAACACAATCCACCGTGCCGGCCGCCGTTGCCAGATGAAACTCGACAGTACAAAGAAGAAGCCATTTCTAAAGATGACCAAGAAGCGCAGGCGTTTCTCTGGGCCAGGGGTCATTTAAAATGGAGTGTGGCAAAGTGGCAACCTGTTTTGTGGTCAGACCAATCACGATTCTTTGTGGAAAACTGGGGCGCTATATCATATTGACTAAAGAGGACAAGGTTGTTCTTCTACGCTGACTCAAAGGGGAACACCAATAGCATGGCAGAAGGGTCAGTAAAGTCCATCCCCCAACTGACGGTGGCTGCTGATTGGTCGGCGGAAATTCTAAATGGTTCGGTTTATGCAGTCCAGGGAGTCTACGGGAGCCTTTGAAGGACCCAGCCTACAAATTTGGACACAGTAACTCAGAAGTGTCTTTTCTATCAATCATGACTCACATCCTAAACTGTGTTCAATCCTAACATTAGTTATGGAAAGGCCAACGCAATTGATGGTTGTTGTTACCATGCAGAACACCCTATCAAATGCGTTTCACATTTAGAAGTCAAACAGTCCTTAATTAGTAGTCCTCAAGAACATGCCAACTTTAAACCGCCGGGCAAAGTCCTGCACACTTTCCTAAGAGTGGTTAAGATGACTTTCCTGTCTTTAGTCTCACTAGAAGTCTGGCAGAGATGGATGGACCACTGTGAGGGATTATTCTGTTCTCGGGTTCGGGTTATGAATGGTCGCGTCGAGTGATCACTTGAGGCCCGAATGCAGTTCATCTCACTTGAATGATATTCAGAAAAACTTATTTTGCTCAAACTCCTCACCACAACCTCATTCTTCTCTCTTTGCTGCAGAAACGATGATGGACACTCGAGTGGCGACAGCTGAACTGGGCTGGACGGCGTATCCCAACTCTGGGGTAAGTCCATTTTTTGGAGGTTTCTTTTCCTACCATTTCCTTTTGATGATCATGCGATTCAGGAACACAGTGCACAAGCAGACCCATCCACATACGGGCAAATAGACCGGAAGGCTGGCAGGGAAAAAAAAAAAAAAAAACGGAAGGCTGGCATGGTTGAGACTTCTGACTAAAGTAGTGCCCAGTGTAGCTCCTATTATGGGTATTATTTTCACGTATCCTGGCTCATAATGACTTAATGACATAATGTGTCCTGCGCAAGCCCCAGAACACGGAACCTAAGTCCCAGTAAATGGGCACTGTAATGATACAGTAATAGCACGTTTATGCAGGGAAGTGGAGGTATTAAGGTGAAAGTGAGTGGGGAGTGCTAAAAGGATGGAAAACAGTTTTTTCAGACGGTACGGGAACTACTTTCAACTTCATGCACATGAAAGATTTGGGAATTAAGTCGCAAGTGCCAAGTCCTCGGGAAAATGTCATTTTTCTTCTATTTTTAAAAGACTCGCAGTATCAGAAGTATGATGGCTTGATTACACTAATGCACCAACAGAAAACGTTAAATGCTCGTTCCAGCTACTTTGATTCAATAATGCATTGACACGCTCCACAACCCAATACTAGTATTACATATTACCAAAGAGGGCAGCCAATAGCGGTTTGCCACTTTTTCGCAGGTCTTTAGGGCTTTGTGAGGCATTTTACACGCGAATTAAAAGACTTTATGGCTGCTAAACAAAAGTGTGGTCTGGTTAAAGATCAGGGCGCAAGCACCTTTCCCTCCCCACGACCGCATTTGTCTCTTCAAAACGCCGCATTAGCATACAGCAACTGTTGTTTTCTTGAATAACAATTAGTGTGGATTTAAATTGTTTCATTAATCTGTTGAAGGCTCATCCTACAAAAGGCCATTTTTGTAATGTGCTTTCAATAGAAAAAAATTGCATATAATTGGTAATGACGTCATTAACCCTGGAGAACACAAGAACCCTTTTCTTCTTTGAAAAATTATGAATTATACATTAAATGACTGCTATAAGTTCACTGAACACCAAAATATATGTGGTTTTTTTTCAATTTTAACCCTTTATTCCCTAATTTAGGATTAGGGCGGAATTTGACCCTTTTGGGATTTAGGGGTATCATTTCGAAAAATGAATAACAAAAACTGTCAGTAAACTATTTAGAATTTAAGAAAATAATCAATCAAATACACAGCTACATTGAACAATATCATTTTTTTGTTTTATTTGCTGCATTTTAGAACTGGATTTTGAATGTTCAAACACACTTTGGCCAATGGAAACAAGAACACAGGGACAAAATCACTGCTGGAAAAAAAAAAGGTCTTTGTTATTTGAGTAGCAGAATTTATAGGGGGCAAATTTGACCCCGTGGGTTCTCCAGGGTTAATTTGAATTTACATCATTTTTCGTCTAATTTCTTGCTTCAAATCAATAGATTTGGGCTGCTCCTTCTGGTGTGTGAGCTTTGGCCACCCGGGGGCAGTATAGGGTAGGGTGGGGTGGGGGGTGTGGCTGGAGAAAGAAAAGCGCTTGTGAAGAACTGGGGGGAAACCCGGAAATGTTTTTTTCCCCCCTCAATATTTCCTTTGCGATTTAATATGTGATTATTTTTCAGTCTTTTTCTAATGTATTTTTTTTTTTTTAAAACAAACACAAACAATAAATGAAGCTGTATTACAATCAACAATATCAGATTCATTATGCATAAATGTTTTGGTCTTACACTCACAGAAATATGTAAGCCTAACTTTTAAGATTTGTGTTTTTTACATAACAAATTCCCGTTTTTTTTATTTATTATTTATTTTACATCATTTTAACACAAACCATTTGGATAATTTTAACACAAACCAACCACATAAACCGTATATGATACATATTAATTAGTCTAATAAAGCCTATTTATTTCTAATGCAAAATCCTCAGGCATATGTATTTATTATTGATAAGGTAGAATTATTTTTATTATTATTTTTGCATTTTTGTGATTTCTGCATTCAGCTTCATTCCCAAAACATAAAAAACAAATGTTTTTCACATAGCAGTGACGATGTGCTATTTATCCTGTATAGGTAACCTGATTATTATCCAATTCAAACAATTTACTATATGCATTTTAAATACATACTCTCATTATTAATTTGGAGTACTTTATTAATAATAAATACATAAATCTAAGGATTATGTATTTCATATAAATAGGCTAAACGAATATGTATCATGTAAGGTTTATTTGGTAGGTTTGTGTTCAAATGATCTTTAAAAAAAGTAAATGGGAATTTGTCATGTAAACAATTACATAAATCTTGAGTGTATAGATTAGGTTTATGATAGTATTGAGGCAAATGAACCATGAACTATTATGAGTTTATTTATGTACTTAATTAGAATTGTTAAAGTACTAAACACTTTGACTTGCAGTTAAGCATTACAACAACATTAACTTTTTAGTGAGACCTAAATCAGATTAATACAACAATGCACGCAAATCTGTGGCTTTATCATTTGATATGAATAAATCAAAAGTCTTTTTAGAGCTGTCTTTTCAGCATTGATATTCTTTTTATTGTCACGCCACTTTTAAAGTGTCATCACTGTTCCTTTTCATTCCGAGACCGATTTGCAGTTCATTGGAAGTCGTTCATAGAAAAACAGTGCGATTGCTATCCTTCGTTTGAGACTGTCGAGTTCAGCCGGCCTCCGGGCGCTCAGAGCCTCTTGTCTGCGTTGAGCGTCGTTTTTAAGCTCCTCATGTATTGTAAGCCTTCAGACGAGTAGAGACCCGCTGTAAGGGGAATAACTCATACCGCTTACAGGTTGAACTTTCCTCGCTTATGCTGCTGTTTTGCCCTCGCTGGAAAACTGTTCTGTAGAAGCCCTGACTCGCGTACTCGACATTAAATGGTGTGCCGTGTATCCGAGACCTGAAATTGTATCCAGGTATTGAAGGCTGGGTATAAAAAGATGCTTTTCTCTGACAAGTTCACCAAGATCTGAAGTCTTATATACTCATGTTACGCATTGTTTGAAAGAATAACACGGTGCCAGATGATGTCACTCGGCATTGCTGTAAAACTTGAACCTTGAGTCACAATAGTCATTGTTTAGTTATCATCCCATCACAAGTTCAAGAGCTTTTAAAACTTTTCCACTACACACGCAATGGGGAGGAACCAGTCCATTAAAGATAGTGGTAATGGATGGCTTATGTGTGTGTGTGTTTTATAGACTAAGTGAATATTAACACATGCATAAGATGCATAACATAAATGTATATGGCTTATAGGAAATACCCTTCTCTTATGTGGTAATAGCTATACAGTGGATCGTAGCAATTGCTAAGTGTCGGGTAAACCGCAACATAATGTTGTCCTAGTTTATGCTGCTTGTCCAATAAATCTAATCTCTTAACACCAGGTGGAATTTAGCTTTTGGGAAATGTACCGGTTGATGAACACCCCAACAAACACACACAAAAATAGCTGAGCCACGCTAATAGCTTGAGTAGCATTTAGCTAAAATTTGAACAATAAAGAGATCATCAGTTTAGCGTGTTAGCATTAGCATGATGGCGAAACTAGTAGCTATGTTACCATTCAGCTAGCACATTGCACATCAGTATGTTAGCATTACTATGCTAAGCTAATGGCTCGTGAACAAACATTTGAGGGAAAGCATTGTACGTTAGCATAACATGAGCATGTAAACAATTGGGTAACACTCTCTCTTAGTTTAGTTCTTGGGGTTTGTCACCTCAATTCCTTTGTCTCCATCTGATTGAGGTATGTTCTCTCATTTCAAATAAGAGCTCATACCGGTTGAGCAGGTCACAGGAGTGATCAATTGACAGCACAATAGGTAAGATAATGATAAAAAATTGTTAAAAGAATTGATTTCTATAATGAAGCCATTCCCACACCATGTTAACACTTGGGTGGGGCGCCCTAAAAGTTTTAAAATAAAATTCTACGTATTTTAAAACTATTAGGCGCACTTCAATTTGTCTTATGTGTGCACCGAGTTCCGGAGACGTTTTCCTTCCAGCCAAGCTTCGGGGCAAATGTTGCTGCGCCAACGCACGTTTCTGATTGGTAGTCTGGTTCACTCTCGTTCTTGGTTGGCTGCTGGCCTGTGTTGGGACTGCGGGGGAGGGGGGTGACGGCGGCAAAGGCAGAAGAGTTTTGTCGCTGTATGTATTTGAATGTGGAGATGGAACAAAAAAGTGAATAAAAAGAGATCAGTGTGACCTCCTGTCTTCTGTAGATTATTTCGTTTACCCCGTTTGGACCCCACCCATTTGGCCATGTGTAGCGACCGGGTGCTATCCGCGGAGACGACTCGAACTTCGGCGGAACTCCGTAAATGGCATCAGCTTAAAGTTGAAACATGCTTGCAAGGCACAATTTACTATATATAGTAAATTACAATAGTACAATAACTGGATGGCATGCATTCAATCGCCACACGCTCGCCATCGATGTTTCCAAAGAAACGTGTATGGAGGACCAAAACTGCCAAAATTAAAAATAAATAAATGACTGAAAGTGAAAATAAAAACGGATATAAAAAATATAATTAAAAAATTAAATCCCCAAAATAAATATAAATTGGAATAAAAACACACACACACATATATATATATATATATATATATATATATATATATATATATATAGAGTTGTCGAGATTCAAGATTCCAAAAATAAAATAAAAACTGTCAAAATAAACACAAAAATAAATATATGAATAGAATTAAATTAGATCAATAAATAAAAACACTCTGCTCTCACATTTATTTATTTCATGCTGCTGGATGATCTGCCAGGACAAAATGTTATTCAAATGAGGGGGGCGGTCCTAAGCGTGTCTTGGGTTGGACTCCACCTTTGCTAACTGCCGTTCATTGGTCGAGTGAGCGGGTCGGCGAACAAGGAAGTCTCGCCGGCTTGCATGGAGAGGACTATCTTGTCCACTGTTACCACAACTTGGTGAGTTGACAGTGGACAAGATAATCAACAGACCAAATCAATCTTGTCATTGTAGTTTACAGAGATTTCATAATTAATGGCAAAATGAACCATAGGAATTTCATTTTGTCAGATTGCGCATTGGCAGCATTCAACTCTTGTTCCAGTGGTGTGAACGCATGTAAGTGCACATCAGCATGCAGTTACACACTTGGATGGTCGCATCTGCCAGACAGTTTACAAGGCAAACAGTCAACAACGTTACAACTTTTTGTTCCATCTTAACGAGCAGCCTGTTTTTTTTTTTTTTACTTACATTATGCACTTTCTCCTCTGTCTGCGTGGACTTCCCTTTTAATTCTGTCTTGCCCTCTCGCACTGCCTGCTCTTAAACACCACTATATGAATAAAATATTGAGTCCCGCAAATGCAAACGCCCTTCAACCTTGCAACAATGTGAAAGAAGAGACAATGACACATCCTCTAGTCTCTTTAAACTCCATTTTATGTACTTGTCAATGTGGCTGTTGATTAATAATGGAGTTTGCTCGAGGCCATTTAAGGGGAAGAACCGTTTTCTCAATCAGATAATGAAGCACTGAAAACAAATGGAATGTCAGTCAGTTGATACAGATGATAACAAAGTGTAACTCTTAACTCCAGAGTGCCATCTTTGTGTTTGGTTGTCTGATGGATGTAGCAAAAAAATCACAGAAATTAAGGGACAACCCCCTTACTCTGATTGGTTGATCTTGGATGGGCTGAACCCTAATCCTGATACGGAACTGATCGTATTTGGGTAAACTTACCAATGTCTTTCCATTGGTTGTACACTCCTCAACAAGTTATTTTGGAATGCAGGATTCTTAAATCCTTTTTTTTTTTTTTACATCGTAATAAGCTTAAACATTTATATGAGAGACAAAAGAACAATAAAATGATAGTTTAAAAAAGATCTGCATTTTGGTCAAAGAAATGTAAACTAAATAGATTATCATCCTCTTCTATGGCTTATTATTATTATTGTATTTTATTTGTTTTAATTGATGAATCGATGGACCTTTTGTCAATATTGATGGAATGCCCACCTCTTATGATCAACCTGTGCGACTAGAAATAAAATGTCAAAGCATCCCTTGGTCAGCTTTGAATAATAATGTCAAAAGTGGAAAGCCAGCAAGCCTGTTGAAAGGTGCAGTGGGAGCAATGCAGTGATGATGGTTAATAAAATAAAATGAGGTCAATGGTCTTGGAATCCATTTGAATTGCGTACAGCAAGGACATGTTCCATTTGTAAAACATATCTGCTAACTTTCTTATATGGGGTCCATTTCAAAAAGTAAGTTCAAGAAACACAGAGACTTACCCTGAACAGCGAGTTGACGTACCCTCAGATAGGAAACTGCGTTTTTGGTTCCAGGACAGCTGATTTGAGCTAGTTTTTTTTTTTTTTTTTTCCTTGGAGAGCTCAGTGTTGTTCGTTCGGTAATATTACCGATTTGACATGTCATCATCATTGCTCTCTTTTTTTTTTTTTTTTTTGGTATGTGGGTGAGTATGTGTATGTGCGCGCGTGTGTATTCATTAGTTCACCTAAAACCTATTAAAAAAAAATCCCATACCGTTCACCTAAACCGAACACTTCCAGCCAGAGTCGTGAGGCCGTCAGGAGACCCGAGGAAGGACCAAAGAAAGGAAAGGAAAGTGAAAACCAGCACCGACCAGACACCACCCATTAGAGCTAGTTTTATCAACGCAGATTAGTTTCACCTGGAGTTACCACCACACTAAAAAGACCGCATCAATGGAGCCCCAATTCGTCAAGTCACCATGGCAACGGGGAAGCAGAGGGTTTTTGATCCCTTTTAACTGGCAATCTTAATGCAATCATATGGCTAATTTGAACATGTCTTTATAAAAAAGAAAAAAGAAAAAAAAGTGCAACACCGCAGCAGTTCCCCATAGAGGGAGCCAGCGTGGGAGAAAGTTGCTGCTCGGGTCAGTGCGTGAATTTAAATATAGTCCTTTTGCAATCACAATAATATTACAGGGAAACCTGCTTGAATGGTAGCTCATTAATTTATTTCATATCGGTGCAATCCTGCGAGGGAGTAGCGCACTTGACTTAAGATGAAATATATACTTTCCTTTCTTTTCTTTGGTCCTTCCTCGGGTCTCCTGACGGCCTCACGACTCTGGCTGGAAGTGTTCGGTTTAGGTGAACGGTATGGGATTTTTTTAATAGGTTTTAGGTGAACTAATGAATACACACACACTCGCACGCACGCACCTACACATTCACACCCACATACACACAACAAAAAAAAAGAGAGCAATGATGATGACATGTCAAATCGGTAAAATTACCGAATGAACAATACTGAGCTCTCCAGAAAAAAAAAAAAAGATGAAATATAAAAAGCTTAACATTGTTCACACGGGTATAAGAAGAAAACAGAGCGCAACACACAGCATAGGCTGTAATGTGAGCGCATGACTACGGCTGGTAATGTTGCAAACGTGAGAACGGATTAAGTTGTGTATGTAGATTGATGTGAAACGGTACCGTTCAAAAAGATAACTGTCCGGAAATTCCAGCATACCTATCTCACAACAAATATTGAATTCCCTGCGCAATATTGTGGCACCTTCATCAATAGGGTCATACTCAAAAGGACATGCCATGTTTGTGACCAAAGAACTTTACTTACAAAAACTCACCACATCGGACTCAATGAATGAGGAAATGAAATGTCGTGTGTGGTTGAAAGGAGGCGGGTACAGGGAAAAACTTGAGGTTCGTTGTGATGAACCTGCTACCGACCAGGGAAGGTTCATGGACTTGGTTACTACGGTAACTGACCGAGAGCTTAACCCTGGAGAAGCCAAGAACCCTTTTCTTCTTTGGAAAATTATGAATTATACATTAAATGACTGCTATAAGTTCACTGAACACCAAAATATATGTTTTTTTTTTCAATTTTAACCCTTTTTTTTAAACTAGCTCAGAGTTGCTAATTTATCAAAATATATATATAAAACATACTCCTAGGCATTCTGCAACATGATATGAAATAGATTAACAAAAAAACCCACAATTTTACCATCTGATGGTTTGCTGAGAAGATGGTTTTGTTTGGATTGATTTCCAGCTCAACAAAACAGCACGTTGCCAGCCATCTTGTCACCACCACTCTGGCTCATGTAAGTGCAATATTCATCCACTAGATGGCGCCATGCAGGGGTCAGAAGTGGCACTCTGGACTTTTGAAGTTCAATTTGTAAAAAAAACAAAAAAACGTCTTTGTTATTTGAGTAGCAGAATTTATAGGGGCCAAATTTGACCCCGTGGGTTCTCCAGGGTTTTAAATGACCTCTTTTTATGAAACAGGCTAGAGTTAGAGTTTTCTCTGGTTTCAGTTACCTCCCGTTCTGAAACGGAAAACACGGAGTTTCTCACATTTCAGGGTTTATTGACTCCGGGTTCTCACTAAACCTGCTTTGTGAAATGGACCCACGGACGTAAATTTGAAATCTTATGATTATATTTGCTGGTCTAGGAAAAAAAAAAAAAACATCACAAAGTGACAAATTTTCCGTGGATCCTTTCAATGTAACACTTTTTTTTTTTTCTGCAGAACTCAGTATTGTTCATTCGGTAATTTTACCGATTTGACATGTCATCATCATT
The DNA here is from genome assembly GCF_051991255.1 of Vanacampus margaritifer. Classification (NCBI taxonomy): domain Eukaryota; kingdom Metazoa; phylum Chordata; class Actinopteri; order Syngnathiformes; family Syngnathidae; genus Vanacampus; species Vanacampus margaritifer. Next base: position 5,310,036 of record NC_135433.1, read on the forward strand.
GCGCTCCTTTTTTAAATATATTTATTATTATTATTATTTTTTTTTTTTGTATGTGGGTGAATATCTGTATGTGCGTGCGAGTGTGTGTGTGTGTCAATGTAACACTTTTTATTTCAAAAGTCACCTTGGTTAGTTTCTTTCTTGTTCGTACACTGCTTTGAGTTACTCGCCGTCAAACTTTCAATGGTACTTATAATTCAATGACAGAGAAAGAACCCGAACCATTCAATATGCTTGAGAGCGCTGGGGCTACGATTCATGCTGGAATATGATTTTTTTTTTTTTCAGCACTCTTTCACTTCTTTGCTATAAGAAAACACTGCCTAGCGTGAGTAAAGTAGACATGAAAAACAACCAACACATTTTTACAGAGTACTTAAATGTTCAGTGCTTTTATTGGATACAAAGAAATTGTGTATCCGAGCCTTTTCTTTCTGCATGTAACAAATTCTCACTAGAGGTTCCGTAGAAGAAAGCACAAGAGCACTAAAAAGCAAAGCAAAAAAAAAATATCAGACAAAAAAAAAAAGCGAGTTGGCCTTCTGACAAGCACGCAAATGTGTCATCTGCATTTTTTATTTTCCTCTCTGCATCATACTCGAGTGGGAACCAGAAAAAAATGCTTTCATCCGGAAAGGAGATAGACGGGATTAGGGGGAGTGCAGAGTGAAAAGGGGTACGAGAGCGAGAGAGGAGAAAAAAAGGGGGTAGGTTACAGGATCAAGAGTGGGGAGGGGGGGGGATTAGAAGACCCCGGAGGGGGGGCGGGGGTGGTGAAGATCAATTTTGTGTGAATGCTTGCGGCAGCCCTGCAGAATTTCAGCTGTGTGTGCGCGGACGTAAGCCGGGGTTAACTCATGTGACTCTCGCGGGTCACAGTCAGAGTCGAGCTGTCGGGGCGGGGGCGGGCTTAGGGGGTGTAACGGGGTCAAAGGGTTGGCGGGGGCCTCCCCAACGGAGGTCGGCGGTTGCTTTGAGGCGTGTCGAAAACGGGGCCAGTTGTTGTGCTTGTTAGGGCCCGGCGGTGAAGCGCGATAAAGAGGCGGCCAAGTGAGCAGTTCGATGGGGGCCGAGGATAAACGCTGGGGGCGGGAAATCAAAGCCAAATGGGACCGTGTGTGTGTGCGTGCGCTAGAAAGATAAGTTTTTTGGAAAGCGTTTGCTTGGAGCAGGTGCATAAGAACAGGTGGAAGAAAAAAAACAGACACATCTGCTGTTAGCATGTTTACTATTATTCACGCTGTCTTGCGCGTGTGCCCACATGTGGTTGGTATTGCATGCCCACCTGCGCCGGAGGGGGCGCGGCTCTCGCAGCTTTTTGCAGCGTTCTAGCCAAGCTCCTGCGGGTTTGGACCGGACAGGTGTGTGCACTTCCTGCAGCCCACTGAGAGCTCCATCACGGCCATCTCACCATCTGCTGACCGTGCTCGATACACCTCAATTATTCATCGGCTGACAAGACTGACAGGCTGTGCTTAAAAGCACAAATAGGAGTAAAGAATGGGCTGATTGGAGATGTTGTAGCTGCAAGGGACAGATAGAGAAGCTTGATAAGAAAGTTCAAGGGGTGAGTGAGTACGACAGCGGTGCCTTGAGACACGAGGCACCCGAGTTTTTCCAGATACGAGCTGCTGTTTGGACTTTTTTTTATTGCTGTGACTAGCAAGCAAAAATTGGAGATCTGAGCATTGACTGGCAACTCACTTCACAACGAGCAACACGTTTGACAGATAGTGAAGAGTTCTACTAAATGAGGCTTCAAGATGTTCATTGACTCTCCCAAAGTTTACTATCAAACTAAACATAAAACAAACAATTACAATCCAAATTAAATTTTACAGAGGCAGTAACTGGTTAAATGATTTATTTATTAATGAAAATAACAATTAAGTGTGACACAAACATCAGCATACATGAGATGAAAATGTTTGCATCATTGTACTGTCTAAGCCTTTCATAAATGTAAGAAAATACTTTTAAATTTATGTGAGCAGTAAATTTCAAGTGTTTTCTTAATTTATGGGGGAAAAAAAGTTTAAAATAATCGATTCATGGTTTTATGACTCGCTATCACGCTGAAAATTGAAAATCGATTCTATCTTGATTATTCGATTTTTTTAATTTTTAATTTTTTAAACCCAACCCTACATTTGACTGTTTATACGTTGAGAATTTTGTAAAGAAGCTGGTCTTTGGATGAAGAATCAGAATTAGTCAAATTCAATAATTGTAAAAAAAATAAAATAAATAATAAAAAATCCTGAATTGTCATAAAGTCAGGTCTTTCATAAATGTAAGAAAATACTTTAAAATTTATGTGAACAGTACATTTCAAGGAGAGTAAGATAAAAAATAATAATCTGTCTTTAAAATTCTATTTTCTTAATTTATGGGGAAAAAAAGAGTTTAAAATAATCGATTCATGGTTTTATGACTCAATATCACGCTCAAAATTGAAAATCGATTCTATATCGATTATTCGATTTTTATTTAAAAAAAAAAAATTAAACCCAACCCTACATTTTACTGTTTATATGTTGAGAACTTTGTGAAGAAGCTGGTCTTTGAATGAAGAATCAGAATTAGTCGTGATGGATACAGGAAACACACAGTCGAACAAATCCTATCAAACCTCCCCTGTTGTACCTTAGCGTACTTTTTATCAAGACGTGAACGCAAGTTCACACATTCGTACATTCTCAACTCTTCAGGGATGCGTACAAGTTAAAAGGAAATTGAACGTGATCACATGCGTTCTCACAAATATAACCCAGTCATTGTCAGCCCAGTGGGAGATCACTTTCATTTCGCCTTCATTGTTATTGAGTGTGCGTGCCGTGCGTAGCCAGACAGCTTAAATTGCTCCGAGCGCCGACACAGACATCTCTGCTCGGCATGAAGATAAAAATTGTAAGATAGTCTTCGAAAAAAAAATGACTCATCTTAACTCCTCTGCGGCTTTCTATGTTTGGATTTATGTTTTTTTTTCTCCCCAAAATAGTTTTCACAGATACACCCACCAGAATGTACCATGTCAACAGAGGTGACAAATCCAGGTACAGAAAGTAAAAACCCTGCCAGAGTTGGGCTTTAGCCGCAGGTGCTAGTTAGCTAGCGCCCTAGTCCCATGGTGCTTGTTTACCTGCTAGAGAGCGAGCTAGCTAGCTAGCTAGCACCTATTATGCTCGTTTACCTGCTAGCGAGCTAGCTAGCTAGCACTAGGGGCTAAAGCCAAACTGTGGCAGGTTTTTTACTTTCTGGACCTGGATTTGCCACCAGAATGTCAACATTGTAAAGTTGGCATGAGGACTTAATGCTGTCTTCCGCTATACTTTCCTTTTTTTTTATTTTTTATACTTTCCTATCAAATATTGATGTCTTTCCTTTGGATTTCATCACCATGATTTACATGTACAAACTCTTTTGAATCAATGTAGTCCAGAGATGAATAAAATATGATTTTTGTACGACTCCCATGTGTATGAAGGAGTGGCCTTGCAATAAATTGTCTTGTCTTTTTCCACGTCCAGCTCTATAACATACGTTTCTATTTTTCCGTTGTCCCCTTTTTCTTCATGCAGCTTGTCTGGGTCAAAGCTGTTCACCTATTTGCACACATGCATTCCCTCGCACAAGCCCTCCTGTGTGTGTATTTATGTCTGTAGGACAGCCTTGTCAATGGTCATGCTATGCAGAAAACACACACTTACACATGGACACGCATGACAATAGACATGACGAGGCCCTTTTCTATCTTAAAAGCCTGAATTCGCCACCATTATTCTGTCGCCTGTTGACCCAATATTTGTGGTCTGTCTCGAAATAGGATGTGGATCTACAAGCAGCCAACAGGGTGTCTTGTGAGTTTTTTGCAATGTGATCTCTTGTTACCGATTAAATAAATAAATAAATACCTTGACTTGAGAGCAAGCGTTTGAGATACAAGCAGTGTATGGGGGCGGTGCGTTCAGCTCAACTCAATTTCCAACAAGCAGCGGTTTGGAAGATGGTGAACAATTCTTCAAAAAACAGGCTTTAAGCTGTTTATATTCAACTCCTAGTTAAAGTTCCATGTCAAATAGGGATGTTAAATACCACTTTTTTCAGACCGATACCAGTACGAATAGTCACTCTGAGTAGTCACCAGAGTAAAAAAAAAAAGTAAGTCTCAAGTCTTTGCCCTCAAGTCCCGAGTCAAGACTGACAAATCTCAAGCAATTCACAAGTCCTACACTTTGAGTTTCAAGTCCTTTCGAGTCATTTTAACAACTTCGTCGATGATATTATTTGGGGTGAGCGTCAGGTAGTAGGAGTCAGGGACTCAGGGAGTGAACCCAGAATGGTGCAACAGATTTCTGTTTTTGCAATGTGTTACTAGTGAGTCTCATTATTTACGCAGCTAGCAACAATAATTCGCCGATAAACAGCTAACATTAGCTTACTTACCGTTCTTTGTGCAACTTCAGATGTTGAACGAAGTCAGTGATCTAATCTTGGACATACTGCATTACATTTTTTGTTGACCACCTCATAGTTTTTGTACCCAAACAACTAGTGATCACAAAAGTCACGGATCGGATTGTACTACTGTTGCTAGCCAGGCACTCGATGCTAACGCTAAGAGTTAGCTACTAGCCACGAACGCCGTAGACTTGTACCGTATCATACTATCATGCAATGACGGCGTAATTCACTTGCGGTTTCATCGCGCCCTAAATTCGCTATTTAATATACTTTCGGGGTGGCATTATGATAATGGTGGTAGGAAATATGTCATTTCAATAAAAACGTCGATAATGCGAGCCAAAATGTCAAAAGGAAGTAGTCAAGTTGGCGTTCACGCCACCATGCAGGCAGACTTCAAAGTAAAATCCACCAAGGCTGTTGCATTATTGTATTCTATGTATTATTTGGTCAGCTTTATTTTGAAGTTTGCTTTAGCGTAGGCGGGGTGTGATTGCGCCTTTGCGGCTTCCCTGACATTATTACGAGAGGAACTTACTCGTTAAATTGCATTTTAATCTTTTTGTTTTGGTGCAAGAAGCAAGTCTTTTCAAGTCAAGAGCTCAAGTCCGAGTGAAGTCACAAGTCATTGTTGGTCAAGTCCAAGTCGAGTTGCAAGTCTTAACATTTTTTCAAATCGAGTCTAAAGTTGTCAAATTCATGACTCGAGTCCACACCTCTGGTACTCACCTATACAAAGTACTGATACCGTTACACTTATGATACATAGAATTTCATTTAACTCAATGACCCCGCCCCGCAAAAAATGTGAATGTGAATGTGCAGCCTCCACAAGTACTCAATACCGTAAAATTTGGCTCGATACCTAGTATCGGTACTCCCCCATCCCTATTGTCAAACTGAACATAAAACAAAGTGACCATAGCACAATGTCCTCTGAATTGAAGCAAAACAATTAACAAAAATGTTTTAAATACAATTTTATTTAATGCTATTGTTTGTAAAACAGTGTTTTTTAACATGGATTCGATTGAACTCCAGGGTTTCAGTGGAGGTCAAAACACACACCCGACTCGTAAGATTCTTGATGACACGCTCCCGCTTGTCCATCATTGACTGTAGGTGATTATGCTACATTGCAAGTAGTTGACTTGTGGCTGTTGTGGTGGTACGTCATGTGATTTCTTCATTATTTTAATCCTTTATACACTGTCGAGCGAAAAAAGAAAGGGGTTGGGCGAATATGTGCAACATGAATTCATATGTATAATAGAATGTATGGTGTGCCACAGGGTTCAATTCTGGGGCCTCTGCTGTTTACATTGTATCTGCCGCACTTGGGTTCCACCTAAAGAAAACAGCGGTAGTCGAAGTGCTCTAGAGTTGAGCTGAGCGATGGGAGTCAGCGTCCTAAATCTGATTTGCAATGCCAAGTTGAGAAACTCTAGTCCAATATAAATAGCTATCTAGCAAATCGAAACAAAAATTCCTTAAGATGCATGGCGATGAGGAATACAACAACACAACACTTTTTGAATTCAAAGTGAAGACAGCCATGATGAAAAGGCTAATCTCCCTGTTCATGCTTCAGCCCCAGGTGCTAGCTAGCGAGCTCCCTCGCTAGCTCCCCGGGTGCTCGGTTACCTGCTAGGGAGCTAGGCTAGGTGTAGCACAAGGTGCTAAAGCCAGACTATGGCAGGGTTTTTACTTTCTGGACCTGGATTTGCCACCTCTGCCAGTGAACCCTATACCGATATCTTGATTTTGAAAAGAACAAAAAACTATAATAAAAATATATTAAAAAAAAAACATTTTATTTTTTAATAAAAAAAGGTTTCAGTAAATGCACATAGGATACTGGTGGGGTTCAGTACCTCCATCAAACTTTTGTTTTGTTTTTGTGTGAGGCTGGAACAGATTAAAGGCATTTCCATTCATTTTGATGGGGAAAGATGATTTGACTTTAGTTAAAATGATGCCATGAGTGAGTGTTAACTGCTCAACATACTTTGAAAACCAGCTGGGAAGGTACAATAATTAGTACCTTGTTGCACCTGTTTTTGCCAATGAATGCATCAATAGCAATATAGCTTAAGCTGTGGAAAGGGGCACAAGGAAGTATGTATAATTTATCAATGTGTTTTATTATGTGCTGTGAGCTAAAGAGCCTTCATTAACTTTAATTTGAGTGCTTTGAATTAAAGGTCCAAAACAATAGGTTAATATATAATCTTGGGCGACTCATTCCTATTGAGGATATTCGTCATGAAAATGGTTTTAATCAGCCTTGATGAATCGGCAACCACACATTAGGGCTTTCAGTTGGTGGAGCGTTTATAACTGTAAAATGGCGGTGAGGGAAGTAGACACAACCTAAATGTATTGATCGGGACTGGGCATTTTCTGTGACTTTTGTCCTAACGCCGACAGACAGATGGCCACAGTTCAATTTGAGCCTCATCAAACTGTGGGACTGTAATTATGGAGTGGCCGCTATCTGGCGGGTACTGGGAATTTTTCAGACACCGCCATTTCCTCTCCATCCATCACACTCAGCCGGGCGGAACCAGGCCTCCGATGTCCCTACCAAATAATCATTCCCATGCAACTAGCCTGACAGCAGGCCTTGTTTAATAACGGAGCTGATCAGAAATGATAATAGCAATCATGCCTCCGCATATTTTACTGGCTGCAGTGTGCTTGTCTGTGCAAGTGTGTGCACACTTCGAACCCGCCATGAGCATGTGTCTCCAAGCTTGCGAGGCGACATGAGTAAATGAGGCGACTCTTTGCAATCAAAACAAGCCAACTATTGCTTAAAGTGCTCTATTGACTTCTAGGATACGACTCAAAGGTTGAAATGTAAATAACCTCATTATTCTGGCACATTTGTGAAAAGCCTTTGGAAAGAAAAAAGTGATCTGCTTTATGATTCTTGTCAGCGTTGAACTCTGCAAACACAAAGAGCATCTTTCAGCGAGGGGCTGTTCAATCCCTATCCTGGCTTCTCGTGTTCGCCTATAATTCACCGTCCTCCGGAGACCTCGGCCTTTACAAATATGGCAGTGGGAATTTCACCTGAATGTGCTCCACTGCTTCTCCTCTTTGTCAAAATGGGGATTTTGTTGCATTTTCACATTAGCATGTCATCAAATACTCACACTCGGTTAATAGTCCTTTGTAACAAAATATGTAAAGTCCAGTACTGGACAGTATTGATGAGCATTTGACATTATTTCCTTTTTTAATTTTTTTTTATTTAAAAAAATATATTTATTCATTTATTTAATGGAATGTGGGAATGTTCAGAACTCCTGTTCCAATGCCAGCGTTTTATAGATAGATAGATAGATAATTAGATAGATAGATTTGCGCTGTCTTCTATATAACATTACCAATAAAATCAATCAATTATTAAACACTGAAGATCGATAAATTCTGTAGATGGTATAGATAATAAAGACACTACATTGTAGGTAGAGAGGTAGACACTATAGATGGACACTATAGATCATGGATGTCCAAACTACGGCCCGGGGGCCATTTGCGGTCCTCCATCCATATTTAAGTGGCCCACGACATATACTAAAAATGGCATTTGACACCGTTAAAAATAATAATTAAAAAAAAAAATGTAAGTAAGAAGGTAGTGTGTCAAAAAAATAGGTGCCACTATTACAAATGAATTGGTTTATATACTGTAGCATTTTTCAAGATATGCAAAAGCACAAATAACTTTACACATTTTTTTTAGGACTAAGCAATTTCTCTTCATAACAGATGTGGCCCTTGCACCCTTCTGGTTTTCTGTTTGTGATTCCTCAAAAAAGTTTGGACACCCCCGATATAGATAGACATTTTATTTATCTCATGATGGATTTTTTTTTGTAATTTTGCTCTTTAGAGAGCAAATTATATGAGAGTGAACTAACAGTAGTAATTCGATCCATTTTGCCGCAACTCTTCAATTCAACCAATTCCACACAATTGCCCACATTCTTAATCCTTTAATATGTCCATCAAAACTCGACATACAATTGACAATAACATCTTCTTCTTCGTCTTCTTCTTCTTCGCTTATTTGGTTCGCAAGGATTCTTGGTCTATGTAGTCACGACTTGAATGCGTAGCTCCGTCCTACTAAAGGAGCCTCCCTGGAATTCATTGATTTCCCCGCTGCGTTTTTACGTTTTGTGTTTCTACGGTGAAAACACCACAGTTTGTGTCTTTATACACATACAGTAAATACAAGTACATGGAGTCCTCAAGTTACGGCGGAGTTCCGTTCCTACTCTGGCGATGTAACCAAATTAAAATTTTTCCCTGTTAAAGTCGATATTTACATCATAATACTTTGTACAGTAATTTAAAAAAAAACATATTTGCGTGACCAGGAAGACGCCGGAACCAATATTTAGCATTTCTGCACGGACATTCATTGCTGACAGACGGCAGAGCGAAGCTAATTAAAGCTCAAAACACGGAAATGTGTTGTGCCTGATGGCCAGCCGACCGGCTGATGGACGTCCGTTTCTGGAGGTTACAACAACACAACTTTAAATGGTGTGATTATTGTGGGAAATTAACGAATAAGAAGGTGCTTCGGACGAGTCACGGGCGTCGTAAAGTCGGAACGACGTAACTTGAGGACTCCCTGTATAGAAGTCCGGA